>NW_025776608.1:0-138795 GCF_021130785.1 Homalodisca vitripennis | reverse complement strand
TTTCTCTTTAATTCACGTAATTTTCTCAATATTAAAACATGTTTTCGAGTGATCGGGCAATTTTTTATTTTCTCTAGCCCACTGTCTTAAAGTAATTTAGTTCATTTATTGTAAATTTGCTTGTTTTTTTCATGACTTTTTAGAATTTATAATGGCGGATCAGTAGTTTATTTTCTTAAAATTTCTATTTTGCAGGAACGGACACATGATATTTTATCGCGCCTCGCTATTTAGATAGAAAAATTTATATTTATACTAAATGTGCATGCTTGTAAACCAAACCGATATGCGCCTCTCACAGGCGAGTGATATCACTAGCGGATATGGACGCATGCGAAGCGATTATCGTGGAATGGTCGGTCATGTAGTAAGCACAACCTCGACTGTCATTGTATACACACAAGCGCGAATCTTAATCGGAACTAAAATGTCGGTAATGCAGATTTGCTTTTAAGAATAAAAATTGTGTTCCCGTTTACTATTATAACATTTTCTTTTTCTTTAAATTTTTTCTATTTAAATGGAGTTCTTGAAGGAGTTAAATGATTATTGGAGAATGTAAGTTTAAAGAGTATAAGAAGTTAAATGAATTGGAAGAAAGGAAGAAACATAGAATCTTGAATTTGGAGAAAATGAAAGATAAATTCGGGTTTTACAATAATTGCCGAGTTGGAAGATTGTAAAGTACACTTGCCGAACAGATTTTTGACTGTTTTGGATGAAAAAAAGATTAAAGAATTAAACAAAAATGAAAAATTACACTTGATTGTTACTGGAAAGAAGACTATAAAAGATAAAGAAATTATAACAATTAACTTTGTAGAATAAAGTCTTAACTCTAAAACTTGCAGGTCCCTCCCCACGTCATAGTACTGTTTTGATAACCATAGTTGGTGTCTTTCTTCATAGGAATCACATGGAATATTATCTACAGTAATACCTTTTGTTTCACACAAAATGTGGCTATATTCTATAAGAAAAATTCTATAATGCTCTTTAATGAATTGTTGTTGATAAATCTTGATACTCACAAAAATTCCTAAGAAATTCATCAATTAAGTCTTGATTATCTTGAAAGAACGTATAATATGGGAAAAATGTCATAAAAAAACGATGAAAACTCTCTGTTTGTTTATTTTTTACTTTCTTTTCAATATCTTTCGTAATTATATTAAATATGTAATCCCTTACTTTTTTAGTTTTTTGCCGATAGTAAAACACTCCATTAGACGTTTTTTCTGCAAAAGACTTTACAAGTTCTTTGAAATTCTGTATCATTTAAGGAAAGTATCAACTGTTCTTTTAAAATGTTTTGGTAATTCGTTGAACCTCGTTAAAATTGTCTTTCTTTGTAAGTTTTTGAAATGCTAGAAACTGAAGAGAGCTTGGTGAGTTTCATGTTGTTTATTTAGTAGAAAAAGTTTTTTATTAAAGTATGTTTTTAGTAAAAATGTTTTTAAATTGATTAAATTTTATTTAGATAAATCCTTTATTCGTAGCAGATTTGACAACATTTTACAAAGCACAGCTTAAGAAAGTAGAAGCTCAGATTCGGTTAATTTTTCATTCCACAAGAGTAATGTACCGATCGCTTTTGGAGACGAACGACTGTAGATTCGGTTAATTTTTCATTGAGATTTGCTGTGTTATTTTCTCAGCTTCCTTTATGGTACATTGAACAGTATTTTACATTGCTTTTCGGTTGGCTCCGAAAGTGCGCCAGGAACCCCATATTATTATCTACTAATATATACTAATATCAAACACAGTGTTTCTCAAATATAAATTAAACTTCATTCAAATGTTGAAATCTAATGTCAGGTTCGTTTTCGGGCTATCGTGCAGACTGACAGACAGACAAAATTAAAAATATTACAAGCCTCACGAGTGATGAATTTCGCTAAAGCTCAGCGTATTACTAAATTTTTAAAATTATAACAGAAACTAACTTAAGTGGAATATAATGATACAATATAAGGGACGCAGAGCTGAACATAACGTATACCTATTACCATTATAAATTAATTTAAATCGTGGAATTAAGGGTGTAATCTAAAAAATGGCTTTTGTGATAACTGTTAATTTTAAGTAACACCGACATCACCTCTAACAACAAGCTTAGCACTGAATTTAATTTTAAGAATAAAATGTTCACAAATATTATCTAATAACCCATTATACTTCTAAGGAGCCATTCTATTAAGTCTACTAAAATATATTTTAATACTATAAAAACTTAATTTTAACTTAGAGCTAATATAATTGTCATTATGCGAGTTACTTTATCTGCATGGTTATCGAGTCGTTACGTTTCTCAATAACATTCACCATTACAATGTTCCAGTTAGTGAGGAATTGATATGTCTGTAAAGGGGATTGATGAATATATATTTTTTATTCAATATTGTATATTTTTATGTACTTATTGAATAAATGTATTTACCTCAGTTTCCAATTGGAAAATGTTTGAGTTTCTTCAGAAATCCAGTTTGCAAATTACATTCTTTATTTCAAATATTTCCGTAATAAATAAAGTTTATAGTATAACTGTGTATGTGAAAACCAGTGACTCAGTTACCCTGGTCCCGGTATCTGGATCACAAATTAGATAGCGTGTGACTTCTGAACAAACATTTTGATTGTTCCTATCTGATTTTGCAGTAGGTTGGCTTTCCTGTCAGTGTGAGATGATTATATTCCGATAAAAAATTTTAGTGGAAAATGTCGTAAAAACTAGGAGTGGGCATTATTTTCAAATATAGCATGTTTTACTCTTTTCAGAGTAAAATTATTATTAATATTGTTAAGTAAAACCATGTAAAAGGTGACAAAGGAATCTAAGGAGTTGTTTCTATAACTGTATCATCACAATCGGCAAGTTATAATCTCTTGTAAAGTAAAAGAAAGCTTTGGTGGTAATCTCATCAACTAATTGAATAAAGTAAAATATGTAAACTATAATTCTCCGTAAATCTTAGTACTCTTTTCGCTTGCTATAAAATATGTACGAGTGGATCATAAAGCATTTCGATTGGATAGAATACATAACTGTAGACTGATTCTTTCTGTTAATTTATAGAACTGAAGGGATTTAAAACGATAAATAACAAATTAATTATGCTTACGCATGAAACATAATTATATGTTAATCAACATATGTATCACCACACAAGAAAGTAAATTCATTGCAAAAGTCCTTAACATTAAAATCCTCTTAACGTAAACGGTCATATCGATAAAGATTCCAGGCTAATGAGTCTTAGAGTAATATATTCACACATACAAATATAATCTAATAAAGGAACAAATCTTTAATACGAGATTCAAATGTTTATGTGGTAGGTACTCATATTAATATATAATTTAATAACATGAATTTCGTTGGTACTACACATGACTAATTAAAACATTATTTCAGGTAGAAAACTACCTGATTTCAGATCACAAATGATGGTACACCGCTTGCCACCATATGTGTTGGGTACAGAGAGGATGAAATAAAGTACAAAACACAAAATTAGCAGTGCTATACAAAACGTAACTTAGAATGCTACAACTATAATATAAACCAAAGCAAAAATTCTGTATAATATGTTAACTTTTCTGGTACTTTATTATGTGATAAATATTCGTTAAAACTAAGACCTAAACTGTTTTAGGTAACAAGTGATATTTAGATCATAAACTGTGATTTTTAAAGTAATGAAAGTACCTCATCCATGTAAGTCCTGGTCCTGGTCGTGCTTCTTGCTATCAAATAGTGTTCCTGGCGCTACTTCTGCGACTATTTGTGAGTTGGACGAAGATTAAAAAACGGTGCCGACATTTCACTTTCAAATTTAAAATATTAAATTATATACCTACGTTGTTTCCATAGATATTAAATAATATGCTATACAACCTGCCCCATGGTTTTCACATGCTTTTTTTATATTGGTAACAACACGACTACTACTAACATTAAACCCATTTCTTGTTACGCCAACACAAAATTTTCTGAGAAGAGAAACGTTTAAATAAAACAATAGAACATAAGTTATAATATGTTTTTTTCCCTGCTTCAAGTTATGTGCTAAATTTATATTTATACATTACGATAAAAAAATTATATAACTAATCACATACAAAAATGCATCACTAACCATATAAAAATATATGCTTGTATGAAAATGCGAACTTTTTTAGAAGATTTTAGGATGAATATAACTCAAAAGTAAAACTGAGACATCGGAGGGCTTATTACTTACTTATTATGGCAGAGTCTCAGGTAACAAAGGCACATTGTGAGAGAATGTACATAGCTTTAATATCAAATACTTGCAATGAAAGGCTTGAAAGCTTGAAAAACCTATAAATGGGTATAATGATTTAATGTTAAATTAGGGCAACACAGTTATGGTATTACATCATGTAGGTTTGTTAGCGAAATACCTTAACTATTAATTATGCAGATTAAAGGTTATTAATACATTTACATAATTCAATGAAACACTTAAAGGATCTTTTGTTTTATTTCCAACAAAATAAAGGAAACCGGCAGTTTATTTACTATACAAAAAATCCGTGCACACGAACCACAACTGGTGGACTGAGTATATGGGAGATTAACGCAACTGTTGATTTACAAAATATTATATTTTTATTTTATGAGTATTTCATATAATAGAGTCAATTACAAAATATCCTTGTTTCCTAAACCAGTGAACGGAGTATATGGTTATCGAAAAAATTATTTCATGATTTTAATTCCTCGGTTGTATTAAACAAATTCTAATAACTATAATTTAAGTACATTTAGGAAAATATAAGTATTTAGGTAAAACTCGTCTTTGCTGGGCATAATTTTTATGTGTTTTGTACATTTACTGCTAGACTACTATCTTTACTTGTTATGCATTTTTAAACAATAAATATAACAAATTTAAATAAATTTGAAATTTATAAGCAGCTGAATGTATTTGAGCTTTAGAACCAAGACATTTAACAGATATTTCGTGTGCTAAATTTCATTTAAACAACTTTTTATTAATTACCGAGTTTTAGTATTAAAAATTAAGTATTAAAAGTGTAAATAATCATATTTTTTAAGAAACCTATCATTCTTGTTCTTTAATTTTTATAATAAAAATGTGGGTTATAATTTTAATATACGAAATCATGGTTTGAATGATATTATAATATAATTCGGAATTTTCGTCAAGCCAAACAATTAGAATATTACAGCACAAAAATATCAAAACTTAAATGTATCGAATTCTTTTTATATCCTTGTATTCTTAATGCGAAGGAATTACAGAGCTCAAGTGTGGTGATGGCCTGCGAAACAGAATGAAGTATCCCCTAGAATTAAATTTAGAAAAAATAAAGTATATCTGGAAAAAATTTTACTCTAGTACTCTATCCCAAAATTGTTCATGGATCCTCATGAAAAGTTTTCCACGTTAGTCTAAGCGTACATACATGCATGGTCGTGCTTTTTCGGTCGCTCGATTGCTTAGTAAGCTAATTTGTCATTTTTAGTTTTTATGTTGTGTAGTATTTATAGTTTTCAAAAGGTTGACACGCTAATATATATTTCATTACTTAAAACTTAAAATTTAACTTGTTGAAATTGAATTGGTATCTTAATCCAATATTTATAACAAAAACCTGGTATCACATTTTTCCTTTAAATGTATATTTAATTGTAAACTATAATAAAAACTAGGGAAATATTATTTAATACAACATATTTTTTAAATACATACATACGTACAATAATACATCAACATAAGCTATTTTAACTAACTAACGAACTATTATCTTCATAAATTCCCTCACAAAAACCAAAATTGGAATGAACCGCCTTCCCTACAAGAAAGGGTTTAAAGCAGATGTTACAATCTTGGTTGTGTGTCCTATTAACTATTTTTTAGTGTTTTGCATGGTTATTTTTTACTATGTAATATGCATGAGCCAATTAAAAGCATGGCTAAAGGATACAATTTAAGAGTATGTAGCATCTTGCACCTGAATGAGTGAATATATTCATGTCGTTAAAATGGTTGCCTATAAAGAGAAAGTTAACGAAAAACCTATACATTTTTATTTAGCGTAGAAGAAGAAGGCGCATAATGTATAATACATTGATACACTTGTGTTTCCGGAAATATAAATACTTCTTAGAAAAAACCATCGTTTATAGCCTTGGCCGGTCATAAAATTATTTCATTTAGAAACCTATACGTGTTGTTATAAGTCATAAGATGGCAGTTTACATTGTATAGCACATAAACCTGCTTTTTCGATTGAAGGGATATAGGAATTTCTCTTAAGACAGAAAAACACACTACACTTTCTGTGGCGGTGTAATAAAGGGTTAAAAATTATAATTTTCCACAAATCATATTTACAGTTGCTATACACACATAAGCCTAACTGTCCTACGGTAAATAAATGTATATTTAGCGTCAGGTAAGCGTAAACAAAAACCTTAAAATATTGCTAAATTCAGTTAGTTGTCTGAAATTAATATAGCTGTTCTTAGTGTCCAACGGTTAGTTGTAATTGTGTCAAACTAATAGAAATAATTCTTTAAAAAATATTGCTATTTTATTTTTTAGTTCTTTTAATACTTCTCTTAATCTGAATTGATACGAAATGACAAATATCACAATACAAATGGTATGGACCCGAGACCAAATCCAAAGTGATGGTCGTAACACGAGTAATTGCAATAGCAATCTATAATAGTTTTTATTATGTTTCAAGTGAAATATGCATGTGAAAACAAGAGCCTCAGTTACTCCAATATCTGGGTATAAACCATAATACCTCTAAGGCTAGGTAGCTCGTCACTTCCTAACAATTATTTTGAATTTTCTCATCTGATTTTGCAGTGGATTGGATTTCCTGTCAGTGTGTGAAAAATTATATACCGATAAAAAATGTTAGTTATATTTTATACCAACTAGAACCTGAAATTATTCTTAAATATAGCATTTTTTTACTTTCTTCGGAGTAAAACTTATTATTAGTATTGGAAGTTCAACATTTAAAAGTGACAATGGAATCTAAGAGAAGTATAAACTATATAATTTTAAGCGGCAATTTCTAGTCTCTTGTAAAGTGGATGAGAGCTGTAAAGGTAATCTTATTAACTAGTACAATAAAGTAAAAGATATGGACCATAATTTTCCTCAAATATGTACTATACCGTTTTTAGAAATCATTGAGTTAAAACAAGTTAACGCAATACGTTATGAATTTTAATCCTAAATGAGCTAACATTTACTAATTTCAACTTATTTCCAACATTCACAGAAATATTATATGCCTTAAAGATGTCTCTCAGACACAATGAAGTTAATAATTCTCTTGGTAATCTTTACACTTTTTATAAAACATGTGAGAGTGGATCTTAAAAGATTTGGAGGTTTTTAAGAAGATAGTTGTAAACTGATTATTTCTGTACACTTAGAGTACTGAAGGGATTTAAAACTATAAATCACAAGTTCTTTCAGTTCGTCCACAAAACATACAAAAGATATTTGTAGGTCAAGATAAAACAAGAAAATTAAGTAAACCAACAAGTAGTTGAATAAACTAAAATGTATAGACTATAATTCTCCACACAGTTTTTAGAAATCTTTGAGTTTTAACGCAATAGGTTCTGAATCTTAATCCTAAATGAGGTAACATATACTACTCGTAATTTAAAATTATTTTCAATATTTACTCTACTATAAAACCCCTAAAAGATTTCTCTTAAGACACATTTAAGAAAATAATTCTTTTGTTAGTGTTTCACTTTTTATGAAACATGTGAGAACGGATCTTAAAACATTTGGTGATTTTAAAGAAGATAGCATTAAACTGATACTTTCTGTACACTAAGAATATTGAAGCGATATAAAACCATATATCACAAGTTCTTTAAGTTTGTCCACGATGTATACGAAAGTGACTTGTTAGTCAAGATAAAACAAGAAAATAAAATTATTGTAAAATTCATTAAAAATTGTAATTCTTTAAACTGCAAACTCGTTATAATTAAATTGGAGCTGTCTACCTTTTTTGGCTGTGGTTAATTATCGCTAAATCTAAGATGTAAATTGCTTTCATTGAGAAGAATAATCAAAGAAAATAAGTTGAAAGAAGAAAAGTAACTCATCTATAAGTCCTTGTCTCAGTCCTGGTCGTCGCCAGCGTACTCCTGGTGTTTATTTTCCACATCCTGCGTGTTTTAAAACGACTTAGAACATTAAACGGAACAATTAAAAAGGTCCTGGCTCTCACCAAGCTCTTGGCCATTGCACTTGTTCCTGGTCGTGCTTCTATATACTAACGTGGCGTGAGTTCTATGACTTTTCTTAATAACAGTACTGAATTTATAAAAAACTTTGCAATTCATGTTCTTTCTTGTTTCTATGGATATTTAAAATATATTAATATTTACACTGTTGTATATTTTCATATGTTTGTTTTTTATAGATTTCCCTTCACTTACACTATAATTAACAGTAAATAGATTTTTGTTATCAGATTACCCGAACACATGCATACTATAGAAATAAACATGTTTTATTTCTCGTCTTACCATATTAATGTCAACGTGATAGAGTATCATGATTTAGATCATTCAGGCACAATACTCGATATGTCATCATCGCTAAATAGTGTATCTGCAAGTAAAAGAACCTTGGTAGGTTACTTTTCCTTTGATGTATATAACTTAAATAGTCTACATAACAGTATATGTAAATTACAATTGTAAATTTCCTTAGATTATACAACTTACGATATCGATAAGTTATTAAATAAACAATACATTATTTGAAATATGGGTTGGAACAGTTTACTCCGATCTTACTCGCCAACGTTATGGATGTCCAGAAATGGCACATCCCAAACCGCAAATTTCAAGATTCTTGGGGTCATGTTAATTCGAAATTTCTAGTCTATTGTAGCAGATGACTGTTGGAGGTGGTGGGTTCGTTTTCTAAGAGATAAAGGTTCTTGCCAGCCTAGACAAAAGGGTGTGTCGCACCCTACCCGTTTGTCTAAAGAGGCCGGTTCAAAAACGGCCTCCCACTCTTTCGAGGGTACATGATGAGATGAGTACGCTACATTATTCCTCATGGATGTCAATATGAGGCGAACCCTACCCCTAACCTTACTCATCCAGAATATCCTGTCACTCCGGAAGCAGCGCTAAGTTCCTTATAGGACAAGGTTCAATTTATAATCTTCTTGTCCTAAAGGTATAACAATATTTATATTGGAAGAGTTTAAAAATAAAGTTTTATTACACCGTTTTGGGCTTGAAAATTCCTTTTAATATATACTCGCAAAGGACGTTAAAACTTACTTCACATGCATAGTATATTTCTTGATAAACCGCATCCATGAAGAAAAAGCTCTGTGGTATTTTAATTTTATAACATATAGTCACGATTAAACTTTCATATATGACTTTTTAGTTAAAAAACGTCTGTTGGCCTATTTCCAAAATAAGCGCAGTCAAAATCGTATCGCACATATTCTACCCACTTCTTTAGGAACGCTAAACTTAGATCTAATCTATTCACAAAATTTTACTTTCTATACATGATGTTTTGGAGCCTTTATTACTTCAGGTTGCGAAAGTCATATCCTCTAACCGGGACTCGAACTTAAGCCTTTAAATCGATAAGCTGAGACAGTGATCGATTAGCTAGATTAGCTACTAAGATAGTAAAAGATGTCTAATAGGCACATTCTGGCAATTGTTTATCCTGCACCTTCCTACTAGATGTCAATATTCAGCTGTTGTATAACTTTTTAGAAAAGCAAATTATATGTTATAATAAAATCTCACTTAGTTGAGAAATTCAATATTTTAAGGGGACAATAGAGTACGGTACAGAATAATCGATAACTGTTCAACTTGAAATTGTTTTATTTGTATGTTTATTTCTTTGGCTCAAAGAGGCTCTTAACGTCTCGTCTAGAAGTTTAGTAATTGATTTTATTCGGAATGTCTATGAAGGTTTTTTTTACCTCTGGTGGTGGTTCCAGTAAGACTTTGATTAAATCAACAATTATAGACTATATTTCTCCTCAAAAAGTTTTACAATACCGTTACGTAATTTTTAAGTGCAAGCAATCAAATATAATTAAGTTATAAATTTTAATCCTAAGACAACTTACTTTCACTAATTTCAAATTATTTACAATGGCTGAAAGATGTCTCTCAGGCATATTTAACTAAATAATTCTCTAAGTAATCTTTACATTTTTTATCAAATATGTATGAAAGGACCTTAAAACAATTAGAGATGATATTGAAGGTGATTGTAACCTTATTCTTTCTGTTTACTTCGAGTACATTAAGGATTGAAATAAATAAAATGACTGAAAGATGTCTCTTAGACATATTTAAGTAATCAATACTCTTTATCAAATATATATGAACGGATCTTAAAAGATTTGGGCGTTGTAAACCGATTCATTAAAAATGCACATTAATTTTCGAGGAAAATAATGAACCAACAATTATAATGAAAAAAATACATTGTAGTCAAAAACATAAAAATCTTCGTAAGAAAAACATAACTTATAATTATTTAAAGAATGTTTACAGATATTCTCTAAAACGATTCATTATAATTTTGCAAGCAATAGGGTAATATTATTATTAATTGTTCAATTTAATATAGGCTAAAATGGATTATAATAAGTTATTTCTATGGCTGTAATACTTTAATAGTCTTGTAAATATAAAAAGAGCTCTGGTGGTAATTTCAGAAACTAAAAAGAAAAGTTTAAGATTATAGACCGTATTTCTCCTAAAATTTGTTCAATATCCTTATTAAAGTTTTCAGTGCAAACAAGTAAATATAATTAAGTTATTAATTTTAATCCTAAATCAACTAGAAGTCACTAATTTCAAATTATTTTTGTTATTAAACAACTATAAAATGCCTGAAAGATGTCTCTCAGGCAAATTTAACCAAGTAATTCTCTAAGTAATCTTTACACTTTTTATAAAATATGTATATATGTGAAAGGACCTTAAAACATTTAGAGATGATGTTGAAAGTTATTGTAAACTGATTCTTTCTATACACTTAGAGTACTTTAAGGATTTAAATCAATACATCAGGGGATCTTTCGGTTTGCCTACAAAATATAAGAAAGATAATCTTTGATTTAGATAAACTTCACTTGCAAATACAATAAAATAGTTTTAAATTTCCTTAAACACTAAATCCTGTTAATAATTCCATTATTAAATAGGAACTCTTTCAATGTGTTTTTTCTGTAATTATAAATCTCTAAATCTAAGATTTAAACTACTTTGTGTTGGAAGAATAGTTAGAGAAAATCTTTGAATTGTAAATAATTAAAGTAACTCATCTATAAGTCCTTGTCTCGATCCTGGTCTTTGCCATAGTACTGGGTGAATCCCAGTGTAGAATTTCTACGCCCTGCGTGTCTAATGACTTTACTTATTATACTGAAGTACGAAAGGTTTCCTGGTCCTTATCAAGCTTTTAGCCTATTCGCACTTGTTTTGGGTGGGCTCCTCCAAATCAACGTGGTGTGTGTTCACACGAATTACTATTTACTGTAAAAAGTACTGTAAACTAATTATCAATTTATCGAAATCCATTGAATTATATGTGCTTCTTAGTTTCTATAGATATTATAAACAATATTAATATTGACACTGTTGTATATAATTCACCTGTTCCTTCAGGTGCTTGTGTACATTATACTAACATTAAACCGTTTCTTAATTCTATCGTCTGTTCTATCTTCTATTATTTTAACCTTTCTTAATATTGTACTACATTTTAGCTATTAACTCCCTGGATTCCATTAATGATAATTTTGCTTACTCTATTAGACCCTAAGTGGGTTGAAGTTTATAGTTGTTAGTACTTGTAAGCAGGTTGAAGCATTGCACAAGAAGTACTTTTATATACAGAAACAGAAAGTTAATATATTTTTAACTTATAGTAAACCTCCATTTTAGGTTGACATATTTCAATTCTTATATAATTCAAACTCACATATAGGATCAATTCAATAGGACTAATATAGATCATGCAGTGTTTCTGGAGTGGCTTGATTAAGAAATTAAAATATCAAGAGTAGAATTTTTTTTATGTTAAAATCTACATAATAGATATAGATAAATGTTTACATAAAAATTATAGCAGTTTAGATACATCATGATAGTTTTGATAAAGTATACACTAAATACACAACATGAATTCTTGTTAATTCCTTAGATTAAATGAATCAGTACACATATTCATAGAAACTAAACACCAGTTTCTTAGGAAAATAAGATCTTAGGCACACAACTTATTGTTAGGCTCTCTATATACACATACTTAAAACTGCTCTCACTTTTAGATAGTTTGAAACAAAATTTCCTTTAGTACGAGACATATTTTGTAACATACATATTCAATACAGTTATTTGGGGTTTTGTGTAAAGCAATAGTAAATTTTACTACTGAAAAGTACTGAAACTATTTTTTCTGAAACGTTTTAGTGGCCTTCAGTAAGAGATCTTGAATTTATTAGTTTAAGCTATTGTGAATTTCTTACATACAATTTTTACAATTTTAAGTCAATACCTTTTTATTTAAACAGTTATAATTCCTGAATTGTAAAATACTGAACGAATTAAAGAAAACGTAAAATTCTGCATTGAATTCTAGGTTGTATTGATACTGTTATTTAAATTCTAACACTAACGAAGAAGGTTTGATCATGAATGATTATACTTCGAACTAGGTTAAGATTATTGTTACTATGTGTATACAGTGTGCGCGAACAAGCACTCGAACTCGGGCCTTGAGTTAATAACCTGAGACAGTAATTACTTCGCTATGGTGGAAGGTGTCTACTAGGCACATTCTGGTAATTCTTTATGCAGCATGTGCTGACTAGATCTGAAAGTACACATTTTTGGAAATACATATCTTGGAAAATATTAAAGTGATTCTATATGCTTGCTTTAGGTACATGGAGAATTAAAAACAGCCAAAGCGCACATTTCACCGAGAGCGTACCATAGATTTTACTGAGAACGTACTAGTAGAATTTATTCTGCATATTAATCATTATATTGAAGATATAAAAGTAATGAAAAGATCAACAAACAAACATTTCTGTTTACTTTTCACCACGTTACTATTTGTGTAATAAACTGAATTGTCATACGTTATTGTTTATGTATATTAGTATATCCACTGGTCTAGTGTAATATGCTGTGATAAATTGTCGATAACACCAGGATTTAAACTAAGCACTTTAGATTTCATGAGATAGTGAGAGCAGAAACTATGAAGTATCAAAAAAAAAAAAAAATAACTCACTGTAGATCCTGGTCCTAGTCCTTTCTAAGAGCCTCACATCCTGTTCCTTGTTCCGTGGTTCTCCGAGGTGCTGCGATTACAAAGACTTTTGAATATAGCAGTGAACAGTTCAACACACTTTTAAATATACCGAACTTTTCTTTAGTTGTTTCCATAGATATAAGCAATTTACATGTGAACTTCTGTAGGAGACATATCAGCTGGATTATTTAATTAAAGTGTTCGTATTTGTCCCACGTAATTGATGTTCTTTTATAGTTACGGACACGAACATAAGATTAAATTTGTTTCTTTTTAGTCTAGGGGCCAATCATTTACTAGTATACACAAACAGCCTCGAAATTCGTAAAATTTATGAAATAGTTGCTCCCACCATCAAATTGATCGTCAAAACTAGATTTGGTGCGTATCGTAGTAAAGGAACTATAAAGAAGTAAATTAATCAAGTGATATTCTTAGGAAATATAGTTGTTTTTATTAAAGATATTTAAATCCAACCGTCAGACAACGATAAGGAACGATTAAATTAGACATGTTCAACCAATTATTTGTTAGCGATATTGTCAAATATTCTAGTTTTTATATATTTAGAAAGAGTGATCTACGACACTTTAAACCTGTAAATTATTCTTTGTAAGATACACTAGTACACTAATATGTACGTTTTACTCTAACATTGGTCATTATTCGTTCTCAGCGTGCCCTAGTCTGACATAAAACTAAGGGTTTATATCAATTACTGTACTTACTACTGCACAGCCCCGCAACAACAAAAGGAACTAGATGTTGATTGGACACTTCTAGTAGGCCTACATTACTTTTTTTAACATTTTTTTTGAATTGCAACACACATTCAGTATGAATAAGGACTTTTAATCTGACATTTACAAAAGAAAATTGTGTCTAGACCGATTTTAATAACACATTTAAAAAATAGTACTGGATATCGTATTATTAAATGTGCACAAAGGAATACTCTATAACTACATAGTACCTTACATTGACTTAAAAAAACATCTAAATATAAAAATGAATTCAATATCCAAATCTATATATCTTGTGTCCTGTAATTGCACAGTTTGTTATTATTCAATTACATACTTATTATATGTATACCTTTAAATATTTATAGCTAATACATCACTTACGTATGTATTGTAAGTTAAGCGTTAAACTTTACACACCTAAACCAGTAATTCAGGGTGTAACACAGACGTAAAATAATTATTGGCTTCTCCTTCAGTTCTTGGAAACTGAGGTAAGCACCTTACATTTTAATTAGTAAATGATTTTGTAACTTAGGAAGATGATACGACATTACGATAACTAAGAAAATTTTTTTTCAAGAATGTCACTTTTAGCCAGGTTTTCGCTCGCATACAAAAAATATTCGCAGAAATATACTTTAATTATGGAAGATATAATTATGTACAATATTGTCTATTGGTTATAATATTAGTCAGTAGAATATAATATAAAATAAATCCTTTTAACTCTATTGCAACTATTAGTTATCGACCTTAACATTGAATACGCTTTTGTGAAGAAAATAATTAACTGAGATACTTCTTAATTAAATTTCCAAAAGAAAACAGCATAATATCTACGGGACAGAATATACATCTATCTGTATTCTGAACTGCTGGTGGTCTTTTGGTTTCACGTTGAGGTCATAAGTCACCTTCAGTTGTAATTTTACTACGTTAGAATCTTTATTTATGGGCTTGTGTGTGTCTGTGGACACTTGGATCTGTATATTCCGTTCTTAGGCGAGATGTGGTTGTTCATCGTTCAACATAACTTTATGGAAGACGATATACAGCGTAGGACGGGTTAGGTTTGGAAATATATCTCGCCACCCGTCTCTTTGTGTGTTTAGAGCGTATCCATCAAGGTCCTAAATGTTTGGCAATTATTTTAGTCCTGCCTGTTCCGTTTACTCATCTGATCTAGCTCTGGTGAGTTCCTATTGTTGTCAGCCTAATGTTAGAAAGAATCCAAGGCTCGCGGTTATAACTTCTGTGGTGTTCATGCGAATAATCCCCAGCACCATCCATTTCAGTACATGAGCATTTTAATTGCCCAGTACCTCGGTCTATATAACACACTGGATGATTGTACACACTTTTAGCATTAGAATTAAAATTCCTCTACTGTTTTAAAACTTTAATACTAGCAACGAAATAATGTATTGGGAATTAACACTCCACCAAAAACTTCAATCGTTATTGCTTGGTAGCTTACGAGAGGAGAGTAAAGTCAGTCTCCTTATATGTAAGAAATGAGAAATTAGCAAAACAATTTTATATTTCTCTTCACATTTGTTACGTGTTATGTAATAGGCTTCGCTGAGTTTGTATGCCAAAATTTGAACTCTGTATAGCTTGTTTTATTTTCAATTTATCCTATGGACAGATACCCAAACAATCAGACAGGTAAGAAATGTTGAAATCGTGTAAGCTTAATGAGTATTAGGCTTCTATGACGCTTAGTCTAATTCCATGTTTGGACAGTATCATCATATAATTCATTTTTTCTATGTAGAAACCTCATGCAAGGTTTTATAGCAGTACTAAAATAACATTTTTGGTAAGCAAACGAGGTTACTACTACAAAGGTTTGCAATGGAATCATATATGGCCAGTAACTTTCAACATTGAGCACAATATATTATAATTCCTTTTTACTCTATTAATAAATGTGGCATTACAATATCACATGATAGTACACAGTTTTTTGACATGTTTAATAATTCACCAATCATGGTTGCAAATAAAAATAAAAAATATTCGCTCTGCCAAATCCGTACGATTGACCTGCACTACTATCTAACAGCTATGTTTGGAAAAGCTGATTCTATGTGAGTGTTGAGTTTAGCTCCAGTCTACCTTTCTCTTTCGTGCAGCAACTGAAATAAACCGTCTTTCATACTAGCAAATCTTACATGCAATAAAATCTTCTAAACAGTACACAGGTAAGGTGAGAAGGATGCGGGAGTTTCTTTATAACTTTTTTTCGTTTTCGTTAACAAAATATTTTTGTATCGCTTTTGTTGAACATGACTCGAGATTTAAGAAGACTGCAACATCATCAGATTTTAGACGCTGCACTAAGAAGAAGGTGAACTCGAGTTAAACTCAACATACGTATTGAATAAGCCCTTCCCAACTTATCTGCGTTATTGAAGATTCAGTAGCTCCACCGTGCTTTTGGATCGTGTCAGTAAACATCGTAGTGCTCTTAGTTGTGCACCTGATTAGACATGAGGACAAAAAGGTGCGTAATGAAAATAATGACACTTATCTTTAAAACAATTTATTTAATAATGCGATTGATAAAAATAGTGAAAATACTTCAAAATAGTCTCCTCCTGCACCAATACACCTGCGTAACAATTCTGCCACGCTTGCAAAGGACCCTGGAAATCCTCCACTGGAACGACTCTCACTACTCTTATAACTTCAGCTTGGATGTTTCCCACTGAATCACAGTGCTTTCCCTTCAGCTCTCTCTTCAGCCACTGGAACAAAAATATCACACGGAGCTATGTCAGGGCTGTAAGTAGATTGGGGCATCACGGGGGTTTTATTCTGGGTAGGGTAGTAGGCAACTACGAATGCCGTGTGCCGTTGGGCATTTTCGTGGTGAAGCTTGAAAATGACTTTAATAGCAGGCCGGACGCGGGCGATCCGGCGTTTCAGTCTCAAGCACCTCCAGATAAAGGACTGCGTTGACAGTTCTTCCTTGCGGTACAAACTCAAAATGGACGATTCCTCGAACGTTAAAGACGACTATCAGCATTATTTTGATACGAGACATGCTCATGTGCACCTTTTGGGGTTCGGGGGAGAATTTTGTGTATACCTCTACCTTTTGGATTTTGGATTTTAATATGTCCTGATGTTTTGTATAACAAAAATTGCTAAAGAAATGTGTGCTTTGGTTATACAGGCAACGGTTTACTCCGGCAGGGTGCCCTCTCAATTTCGAAGTTTAGCTGACGCATTATTCTCCAAAACGACTTATTTTATTTCGTCATGAAACATAAATTTCATTATTATCATCAAAGTGGAATGTTAATATTTAAATGTAGTATTAGAATATAATTATGCATTCCTAATATTGTATTATTTAACTTGGCCCGTTATTATCTCTTGTGAAAGAGAGCTCTGGCATGGATTTCTGTAACTAATAGAAAGAGGCAAATCTTGAAGAACAAATTTAGGTCACAACTGTTTGGTATTGTTTTTAATTTTTGAAATATATCATTTAAACAAAAAATACTTATCTTTTTTATATTTTGAATAAAAAATTAATGACTAATTTCAAATCATTACGAATGTTTTGCTTAATAGTAAACGCTAAAAAGATTGCTGTAAAACACAAATTAGAAAATGCTTCTCATAACAATATATACATATTTTTTATAAAATTACACGAAAACTTCCAATATCTATTGGTGTCCATTTCTGTACGAAATATTGTAAACTGATTCTCCCTGTACTCTTTGGGTACTAAGAGGATTATACATAACACAAAAACACGAACTATTAGCTTTTACACAGAACATAATAATGCAGTGTCCTATATTTAATTGCACTTCTGTTACCACTATATATAAACTATTCTGGTGTTTTTTGCTTTAAATAATGGCTAAAAATATATTGTAAACTGCTTTGTGTAATGATAAATAGTGAGCAAACTATGATTTATATTGAATTAAAGTAACTCATCCTTGTAAGTCCTGGCCCTGGTCCTGCTTCTGGCCGTCACATCGTGTTCCTTGTACTACTTCTGTGCCTATCTGTGAGTTGAGCGAAGTTTGAAAAAATGCAGCGACATAAAACTTTAGAATTATTTAAAAACATTATAATATAAATGCCATTTTGTTTCCATGGATATAAAATAATATTTTACTCAAACTGCTGCTTACATTTTAGCTGTCCCGTATATTGCTGACGTCACGACTACTAATAAAACTAAATACTTGTTGTCCGATTATCCCAACACATATATTTTAGGGACCCAAACGGATGAATAAAACTTAACTATAAAGATTCTAATAAGATGTTTTCCCCGTTTCTGATCTATGTGCTACATTATTAGTGTTTGGATGCAATATCCAGGGACAACATCCTATTCTACAATAGTGTATACTATACATTCAAACTCTTGTGAAGATGTTTGGATGTGTAATAATCACGCTTATCCTATTGGGCAGATTTTAACTAAACTTGTGATTTTTACTTTTAATACAAATAAAACTTATGCTTTTTGGTATTTTAAAGTATTCATTAAAAATTTTTACGAAAATTTGAATATTATTTAATAACTTAAATATGAATTGTATTTTAAAATTTAACAATGTAGTATTTCGCTGCTTACCGTGTAACAGGACGCAGTGTATTCAAGTATTTTGTATTTCAATATATAAATATCATAAGTGGTAGTAAGATGAAAATATAAATAGAAGGTACAATATATTATTTTATAAATAGCAGCAATGACATATGAAACCAATTTACACACTCTGCTATCTTATAAAATACTTATGTTTAGTTTGTTGGATATTGCCCTTTGAGTATTTAATAAGCGAGTGTCTCAATAGGTAATAAAGTTAGACTCTACATAATCCTGCACATCGATTTGTCATCATGCGATAGTAATTAATTTCTTATAAATTAATGAAATAGTTTGCTCACAAACAATAAATATAATACTTCAAAGTACATTTGAGACACCGGACAGGTTATTACATAATTATTAAGTAAAGTAAGCTTCTCAGTTAACAAAGGCGCATTGTGAGAGAATCCTATTTACTAGTATCATATTACGCTAGTAATCAATTCTTTACGAAGCCTTAAAAGAATGGAAGCTCACAAAAATTTTGGATTTAAAACAATTTCGTTAATGTTTTAGCCTACATTTTGTGGCATTGTAAGCTAATTAATATCATTATTAATAAAGTAGAGAAAAATTTGGAAAATAATTATATCATTAAATGAACCAATTAGAGGATGTAGTTTTCTTTCTAATTTGTATATAAGAAATAAGAACAAGACATTTTATCATGCAGACGCGAGATGCATGCACATACACTTTATGGATAATAGAACACAAAATATAGTGGAAGTATAAATATATTAGCATTTATTGGTACATCTATGAGCCCAACCAGCAACTCAATATATTTACTGTCTAAAATAGTGACATGATGTAATCTTCAAGTATTCATTATTTGTAATAATAAAGTAAAAACACAGGTATTAAAATGTAGGTACATTTACAAAACTTAGGTTATTTTAAAGCATAAAGAAACGTTTTTTCTTTGCTAGAAAAAATATTCAATTTTGGTAAATATTAATTTGGGGTTTTAATTTATAATCAAATGTTAGTAACTCAAAAGAATTGCATTTAACTACGTTATAAACGAATATTGTCCACTATATATTTTAAATCGGAAATCAAAAATATGAATGTTGATATAAATGCTTTTCTCCAAAAAAATGTTTAATTGAGTGTTAAACAACAAAGAAGAAATCATTAAAATTTAGTATTCATATATATTAAATGTAATTGCAATTTATATCAACATTTGAAACCATCTTTTCATAAATTATTTACGGTTCCATTTTTCTTGAAAATGAAATTGTAAATCTTACAAAGCATAATGACCAAAATTTTAAAGGTATATCTCTTTCTTCCTTATAGTCTTTTACGTCAAATAAATGTAAGAGATCACAGAGTATGGCGTTGATCTGTGAAACCCCCTTGAACACATCTTTCGTTGAAAACATTATAATCCTGAAGGGATTTTTAAAGGAAATCGTTTAAAGTATAAGTTCTGTAATCATGTATAATTACACCATATACCTGAGTTAACATGATAATTTTACTACTTATTTATAACGTAAGATTAGTGAAGGCACTTCCTACTGATGTAGGTAAACAATCCAACTAGTCATAAACTAAATATTATTATACACAAACGTGCAAGATTATGACAACCATGTAAGGCAGTAACCGGGTCAGTTCGGAGCTTATTGCCAGAGAAGATATCCTTACGATGCAAGCCAATCCGTCCCAGTATTTAACCACACAAAAAAACTTAAAACGTTAGTCTAGGGCTAATCCCTCAGATATAAAGCAACTACAATAGCTTCGGCTCAAGACCAAAAACCGTCCGATTGAAAGCCTGCACTATATTAGTAACCACATTCCCCTGGCAATAAACCTTTCCAGTAGAGTTCCCCAATTCTATAACCTGTCAACAACAACATTAGGAACTTGACTTGGCATCAACTCGCTTATAGAGCCTCCTCGACAAAAAAAAGGACCGATGGCTCCCTATTACGTCATCTTACAAATGTGACTAGCGCAACTTGGGCCGGGTTAACACAAAGACAATTCTATCACACCAGTTAACGGCTCTCTTCAGGGTTGTATTAAGGTTATTATACGTAACTGAGGTTTTTAAATTTACCAGTCAGAAGAATTATCATGTTATCTAATCTGCATACACCTATGTAAAAAGACCTCTACTGTTGCAGACCTAAACAGGTCGTCTATAACAAGGAGAAAGGACGCCATTCTGAAGAGAGCCTTAAGTGGTTCTTTAACCGATCCTTTCACCCCAAATAGTGGGTTTAACGTTTCGAAATATAAGTAGGAATTTAAGATCTAAAAATTTCTGTACTTTTTAATTTTAAATGTACGTGAAAATTTTAGTTATTTAATTCTAAAAATAGAGTCTGGAAAAAGAGAGACAAAATATTAGAGTAAGGTGGCAATGTATTAGATTCCAGACATTTTGAATCAGTTTCTTGGTAAAAAGGATATTAAATTTACCCATTTTTATTGCTCAAAAGTTCTTTGGGAATATAAACCAATTTTTAAAACAAATAGTCAAGACAGTCATTTAATTTGAACTTATTCATTCAAGGACTTAATACTAACAAAATTAACGGAAGTAAACTTATGTAAATATTTGGAACTAATAAACACTTGTTCTGACCATTAATATATGCCTTATATCCCGACGTGATTAAAATGTTAGTCTTAGAACTAAAACACGTAATAGGCGACTTATAATATATAATAAATTAATGAAGGGTACAACTCGCTGGATAGATCTAACATTTATTGCAACTGTTAGGAAATTCACGTTATAAAGAAGCCGTATACTGGAGTCATTCTGCTATTGGTGTACTTTACGAGGGTGTCCTTTCAATTTAAAAGTTAAGCAGACGCATTTGTATACGAATTATTTATTCTAGTTTACCACGACACGGAAAGTTAAATTATTATTAGTGATAGCAAGAATACTATTAGAAGATGGAAATTAAATCTAAGTAAGAAGTTTTATTACTGTACCATTTTAATTTGTCATGTCTTATTTATTGTACTGTGGATGCGTGCTATAGTGCATTTTTACGTAACTAACGGAATTAGTTAGGAATTATAGTCTATGGCTTTCTTTAAAAATTATTTTAAAACGTATTTTAAATTATTGAGTTTTAAACGTGATTTAGTTGTGGATTACTAATGTTAGTCAGGTAACGTATAATAATTTAAACTAAACTTAGTATTTAGCCTAACAAAAAACGTCCTAAAAGTTGCTCAAAGACAAATCAACTATGAGATTAGAACATTCTTCTCATAAAATATTAAATATTGTCATAAACCATGAAAAACAGTTCCAAATCTGCTGTGACGATTGGAATCTGTAAAATAATTGAACCCAATTCTTCCTGCACGCTTTGGGTACAGAGAGGATTAAAACAGCCCAAACACAAGTTTAGTAGCTTTGTATAAATAAAATCAGTGAAGGTCTTTGAAAAATTAAAGGAAATTCAACGAAATAATACATTTTTATTTGAAAACTTCTATTTTCTTTTGAATTATATCATCGTTGTATAAACACCTTTCATGTGTGTCTTGTTGTACTTAATAGCCACTAAAACTATGTGGCTATTAAGTACATATGTATGTACTTTTATTTAGAACATATGTATGAACAATACTAAGTGTGGCGGAAAATCTGTAATCTTCGTGTTTCACATTCTGATTTGATTTTTTCTGTGTGCTTTTGGTACAGACAGAATTAACAACCCAAAAACAAGTAGTAACTATAAAAAGTATAAACATAGTAGGTTAAGTATAATCTTTACGAAACTAGTAAATCACGAAATTAAAATGTATACAAATTTAAAATTGTATTTACTCATTATCATTAAAATATGAACTGTCCCAGTGTTTTGTGCTGTGATTAATAGCCGCTAAGACTAGGATGTAAACTGCTTTGGGTAACGAGAGATACTATAAGGAGAAATTTAGACCTAAAAATAATAAAAGTAACTCATCCGTGTGAGTTCTGGTCCTGGTTTTGCCTATCGCATCTTTTTTTACTGATTTTTCTCTTACATGCTGTGTGTCAAACGAAATATGAACAGAGATTTCGAACTATTTAAGAACGTGTAATTACATTACCTTTGGTGTTTCTGTGGGATGATAAATATGATTTATCATTTTTTACGTGATTACATACTAACTATTAGGTAAACAACATTGCTTCTTTACGTCAACACTACTACTTACTGTACATTAAACTGAGTTGTAATTATATTATTCATCATACATATACATAAAAAACAAACATCTGAATAAAATATAATTGTAGAGGTAATGGTGAATATGGTAATATAATATTTTCCAAATACAAAGCCCAGAGGCACACTTAAATATGAAATTTGTACTCTATTGTTTAATTGGTTAATCTGCAAATATAATACCTTCATAAGTTTTAAAAATACTCCCAATAATCTATTTTATTTGAGTAGTTTAATATATATTATACTTTTAACAACTTACAATTTATTTTCACGTATGCTTCACTAATAAATAACACTTGATTCAGGATATTACAATCGTGTTCATCGTGACGTATCTCGTATATATTAGATTCATTAATGATATAACTGCACAAAAGAGGTTTAAGGAAAACGTTATTTCAATAAAGTGTAAAAGTGCATAGCATTAAAAATGTGTATCAATCAGAACTATATACGAAAAATGTGATATTTAAATTGTTGCTGAACATAAAATATTTATTGTGGCTGTAAAATGCTCAAGATAGCTTTATTAAATTATCATAAATAATTTTGCCATGTATGGTAATTCGGTACACATTTTGAGTTAAAATTACAAACCGGATTTTTAAGGAAAGAGACCGTTTAGGTTGAATCCGTTGTATATAAAAATTATATTACTCATTCAAAACTTAAATATGGTACTGAGGTTAAAATTGTGTTGTGTGTTAGTCAAAGGGTATACAAGTTTTCCTATAGTTTACAGACCACCATAACAAATCGGTTCGATGACATGATCACTAAAACAGTTCGTAGTCATCTGTAGGATACCCATCTCCGCATTCTGAGAGAAACTCTCAATTAGTTATAATCGCATAAATAACTGACTTTCACATTTCTAGACCAATGCTATAAGAAGGTATTTAAGGGAGCCGAAGTTAAATTGGTAAAAATAATAATTATTATAAATGCTGGATTAGGGAATAAAAACTTTAGAGCTGAACGTTTTACGGTAAAATCCGCAATTATTTATATAATTACAAAAAAAAAATATCTTATAACATGCAGAGCTACCAGGTTCCTATAAAAGGAGAATGTTTAATTTTAACACCAGTTTAGAAAAAAAATAACTTCGATTACGCACAGTCTGTACAAGTTTCTTTTGTAATATTATAATATATTCAAAACTGCTCCCACATTCAGACTGTTTAAAAATAAAATGTCATTCCGTAAGATAGAGATGTTATAAAATATATAATCTATATTTTTAAAATAATAACGCTGTATTAATTATGTCTGGGATATGGTATGGAACTGAAAATATTTACTAACTCAACCTTTTAACAAAATTTGCGTTTTACATGAACTAGTTTACTCTTTATTGGATTTGTAAAATCAGATATTTAGATACCTCAAGAGTTGGTTAGAAACTATATATATATTTCATGAACTAGAAAATGTTTGAGTTAAATTTCAATAGATTGATCTTTACTGTAAATTCTCGAACTTATTTTTATTGCTATTATACCTAAATTTTAACGGTTAAATCTACTGAAGGCTAGACGACTTGTAGCGTGCAAAAATAGCGTTCCCGTACCAGTACTCGAACTCTGGCCCTGCATTTGATAATCTGAGACAGTAATAACTTAGATATAAGGATGGCAGGCTATGTCTGGTAAATATTTATTCAACTAGTGTAATTTAAATGTGAAAGTACAGCTATTTTTATTATTTCTCACGATAGCACATTTTATAGTCAAGAAAACGGAAATTTAAAATTACTCAAAGCGACAAGGTTTATTATTTATAAGTTACAATGGAGTCCAGTGAGTTATTGAGTGTGAAACTCTACCTCTTCAATTGTTGTGCAATAAAAGAGGTCTTGGGTGTAAATTTCAATATCGATTTTATAGAAGTAAGGCCTGTAGGACTAAGCCTCTTTTTTATATCGAATTTCGGACAATTTAATTGTATTGTCAATAATTATATTATTAAAATGTAAAAC
Source organism: Homalodisca vitripennis (assembly GCF_021130785.1). Lineage (NCBI taxonomy): Eukaryota > Metazoa > Arthropoda > Insecta > Hemiptera > Cicadellidae > Homalodisca > Homalodisca vitripennis. The sequence continues at coordinate 113,845 of NW_025776608.1, read as the reverse complement.
ATACGGCTTGTTAGACATAAGTAAACAAGTATTGATGTTTTATAAAACTATTTTTTTATGACTATTTTAAACCCAGGCTTATTACCCCAACCGTCGGCAAAATTTTAGGAACGTCACAGCCCAAAAGACAAGCTTATCAACATCTATCTGATTAGACAATTAAATGAAATTTTAAAATATAATAATCTTTCTAAAACAAGTATGGAGTCCAAATACAAAATTTAACAAATATAAAAATCCTGTTTACATTTTTTACGGAGTGTTGGTGATGTGGTTAATATCGCGACTATTAAAAACAGTACCAACCACTAGGATTTAAACTGCTTTGGGTAGCAAGAGATAGAGCGGAAAGTATTATTATTAATGAATAATAAAAGAAACTTATCCATGTAGGTCCTGGTCCTGGTCCTGCTTCTCTATATCGCATCCTGTTCCTGGTGATGGTTCTCGGTTTACTGCGAGTTGAACTACTTTTGAAGAACACAAAAAAATACTATATAACTAATTTTAAATACTTGTATGTTTTCCCTGGCATGTATAAGATAATAGTTTCCATGGAAATCTATAATTTTAATCACCATTACTGTTGGGTATGTTTCACCTGTTTTATTAGATGAAGAGGTTTCTGCATGTTTAATAACAGTCAAGGTGATATCTGAAAATGGTTGAGAGCTTTCATAACCCAGGGAATCCTACAGTTTAAGAGGGTAATAGAGTTCACAGATTCAGATAATATTGTATATAGATATATAGGGCAGATAATGGAGCATATATAATGGGGCAACTTTAGATTAATTTTACATTTCACCAGTTGTGGCTTTTCATAGGTGTGAGCGAGTTTTAACAGCATGGCTTTACCTTCATAAAAGAACAAGCTGGTCCTTTTAAAATCTCAAAGTCCTTCATGAGTTGGTTTCAGACTGGTTTAGGAACTTGTATATCCTATTGATCAAATGTAGTATTAGATGTTTGTGGTAATACTACTGCAGGTCTAGAGATCAGTTTGTCGAAGAAGCTGAGAGTTCTAGGTAAGCGAAGCTGTCATAGGCTAAGACACTAAAAAATGTTCAGAGTTCACGAAGAGCATGTCATTCAAAAGTTAAATAACTTTCAGCGTGAGACCGTACAGTGTTAACGATATACCAGTGAAAAGATGGTGCTAAAGATGGAGGTTTCTAGAAACATTCAGAGAGAGGATTTAGTTAACTTTACTAGATACCCTCCTATTAAATGTTTTTTTATACCCACATGATATTTATGTATTTGTTCAATTATAACTTTGTTTATTAATCCTATTAAATCATGAGTAATTTTCTCTTGACATGCCACCATTCGTTTCACTGGCTGGAGGTCTAATATTTAGAATAGTTTTCTAAATACTCCAACTTAGTGAAGTTATACGATATCTACTTATTAGTTATTAAAAAACTTAATTACTTCATTCAGTAACTGATAAGTAGGATCTTCTATTTGAAAGATGCCTGCTAAATCAACTTTAAATCCCTTACTAAAAAACCGCTACTGAGTATCCTCAGACAAAGTGGTGGCGGAGTGAGGTTAGTAAATGTCACAGTAACCTACCGCTTCGTTATCACAGTTTCACTGGTTAAACTTGAGGTTTTCAATTAGTCTAACTTAAAATACTTTATCTAGTTTTATTTTAAAAATCATTACATATGTAAATGTCACAGTTGTATAAGAATATGTCAAATAATGAGTTATTCGGGCATAGCACAGGACATGAGAGTTAATTTACATTGTATAGATACACAATCAGACTTTTCTTAAAATTGATAGTGAAGTTTTCCTGTAGGAAAGATGTCAAACAATATATTTACTAGTTTTTATTGAGAAAGGTGTGAGTATCAAAAGGGTTTAACACATAAAATTATTTCACACATTATATTTTTACACATTTAAAATCAATCTTTAGACACGAATTTAAATGATATATACTCACCAACTAACCATACACAATGAGCACATTCGATATATTTGTCTATTTGTCTGACAATGATGTATCTATTATTTATATGTGTGACGGTTGGATTGAAGTTTATTGAAACAGAAATATATTATCTGAGAACCCATGATTGTGCTAAATGTTTTAACTTTATTGAGACACATACACCAAACATGGACCAGTTTCTTTCATGCATACAGAAATTGCAATGATAACTATCTGGTATTTAAATTCAATGGAAAAATTTAATGATTTTTGTCTGAAAAAGTTTTTATCCTGTCTGTGAGATAAAAGATTCAGCATCCAATTAGTGGTAAAAACAAGGCAACGCTTGTTATTTTGAAACTCATTACATTGCTTTGATTTACAAACATTAATACAAGATATCAGAGTGCATGTATACACTATTGTTGTAATGGCGGTATACGCACAGAGGGAATTTTCAAGCTAACAATAGGAATTTAAAAGTAATTCAGCTTACATAAAAATTCTTATGGGGTTTGTTTTTAAATTTTGTTTTAAAAAATGGATTTATTGTGAAAAACCAGGATTTTTAAAATTTTTTAGTGATACAAAAAATCAGTAACACTTAGTTTAAAGATCTGCTACCTGATGCGTTCCTCTTGCACTTGTTTCTGGAGTGACAGCATATTCAGGATGTGTAAGATTGTAGGTGCCTCCTGTATAGATGCCGTGAGCTCAGCCTCTTATCTCAGTCATCGCAACTTAGACTAAGGGGTGGCCTGATAAGGCTCTGTGCCAGCCTCTCCCGCTTTTTGCATCGAACAACACTCAACCATGTCCTGGCTAGCAACCTATAACACTGATCATCCTCCAAGATAGGCTCTGTAAGGAACCTTCCTCAGTGGCCCATGTATCGGACCCATAACCTGAGAAGGCAGCGACCTACTTAAGGAGAGCAGATTAAGAAGACGCTATCCTAGTAAAAGTTGGCTGGAGATCTAGCCTACTCATACTTAGACCCGGAAGGGATCTCCTCCCTCCCACATGTTCAGTGTGAACCCAATACAAGACATCCCTACATATCACATTCCTAAAAGCAAGCTTATGCACGTCACTAGTGTATTGGACTCGGACTGCGGCCTCAGTGATAAAGGCTCTCCGCATTAATAAGGGAAATAGTATTCAGTTATTATCCCAGTAGATGTGCGGAAATCGGTTCTTCTTCCCTTATTTCAGGGAACACGGTTTGGGTACATTAGAGAAAATATAAATGTACAGATAAGTAGCAAATTTTAATTTAACTTTACGAAAAAAACTATTAAATAAAATAAATAATTACACTGCATCAAATATTTTAAAATATGTGCAAACATATACTACTAAACATGATTTATCAAAGTAAAATAAATTTGTAATACTAAGTCATGTAACCTCACACGAGTGTGGTAAGATTGAATGTATGATGGATTTACAATGTTTTACATTTAAACATTGACATGTGTATGCAATTTAAATAGTTCACTAGATTTGACTAGGTAGTGCATTAGAACATCATTAATAGATTTTAAAAATCGTACCTTTTAAGTAATAAGTTTAAAAAGTAGGCAAAAATATTATAATAAAGTGAAGCCAGTAATTTAGTTCATCAATAGGTACAGACTTTTGTCTTCTTATAAAATATTACTCTCTGGACCCCACCTTAGTAATTTTATCGCCTATAAACTGACCGGATATGGCGCCTCGCCGTCAGGCAGCAAAAGGCAATTGGACAATATTTCACTTTGACACCAACTACTCGAGTTCAATACAAATAGAAAGTGTCAATCTTGGATATAAAAGAAAATAAGATCATTATTTCAATTTCCTTTATTCCATTTACAGGTCAACCTTTTGTTTTACCATTAAAGTTGTGAATAAGAGTAGGTTAATGGAACAAGAATAAACAAGAAAAGTTGGCCTGCTTACTTATTTTTGACTACTATGTTTGCTTTTGGTTTTCAACCGACGGGGATTGTGTGACAATACTTTGCTACAGTAACAGAAAATACTAGCAAGGTAATGGAAAGCTTTTGCTGTGTTTAACGTTTTATGGTCCTATAAAATGCGTACCATTATAATTTTGTACTACATTGATGTATGTAATAAAATGATAACACCGAACAATTTACAACATTATACTGTTTTAATACAGACAATCTGCTTTAGATGTTAACATCAATTTCCGTAGAAAGTGTAGTCCAATTTCCAAACAGCATAAACAATAAAAAAAACTCAGTATATGTGTGGTTATTCCGTTGTCAATACGAATTTTTCGTTTGTGATTTTTCTTAAGTTTTCGTTAAATGAAGAAAATAAAAATCGTTACCGCTATGTTTCAACAATATCTCAGAAAGACAGCGAATTCCCCTGGTTGTGTAGTGAGATGAATCCGTCTGTTTACTGAACGTCATACGTAGGAATTAAGTAGAGACTCATAGTTAATTATAATAAAGCAACACTTTAGTTTAGTCTCACACTTTAGTCTCATTAGTTTACCCGTTAACGGTGGTGTATTCTGATAACAACATGTATCTTATCACATATTACATTAACGATTGGTTTATAACAAACAAACTATTTTTCAATGAATTTAAACTATGTTGTTTAGACAGATCACATGTTTGCATAGAACGCATGCACTATCGAGTTAAAAATTAAAAATCGTACGATAAATTTAAAATTTTGAAGTGTCGTTTTCTTAGGTACTACTGTGTACCTATTTTAATAAACAAAAACATTCTCTGTCAATATTACACACACAAGCTGACGGTACACAGCTGATTCGCAGATGGTTAAAAACCACTAAATGCAATTACGTCACAACCAATCATTCATCCGGTTATTCCCGCAAATTATATATCGAAACATTCAATTAAAACCAATAACTATTCACTAATCTGATCAGTATAGTGTTGAGTGTTAATAGTTAAATCAAAACTTCAGTTAAATACTGTGGCTTATGCGGACACAACGATGAGCTGTATGGGTACCGAAATAGTTTTTTAAGATTCTCTCGTAAATAAACTTACTAATCTAATCTTAGTATTATTCTTAAGTGTTATAAATTTAAGAACCAAAAATAAGACCTGAACAGAAAAGCGATGGATAACAATGTCAAACACTCCAGCTTGTGCAGTATATCAATTTGGCCATGCCCTTCACAATTTCCTTATACCTTTAACATTAAACCGAAATATTTACTTATAAATATATCTTAATTATGAAGCTGTAATTATTTCTAATATTGCGTATTTATTATAAGAATAGTCAGTAGAATATAATATAAATGAAATGCTTTTAAACTGTTGCAAATAATGCGTAGCACCTTTCACATTGAATATGCTTTGTAAAAAATATTAACGGAGATATTTCTTAATTTAATTTCCAAGAGAAAAAGGCAAAATATCTGCTGGAGACATTATACTCCTATTAATATTGTGATCAGTGATGATCTGATGGTTTTCGTTGCAGTCCTAAGTCACTTGTCTTGTAATTTTACTACATTACTAACTTTATTCAGGGGCTTGTGTTAAATCTTCATTCCGCTATGATTCGTCTGTGAATACTTGGATCTGTGCAGTCCATTTTAGTCAAGATGTGGAGGTTCAACGATCAGCTTAACTTTTGTGGAAGGCGATATTCAGAAAAGGTCGCGTTAGGTTTAGAAAGATCTTACTCGCCACACGTCTCTCTGACTGTTAGGATATCCTTCAAGGTTCTGAATGTTTGGCAATTAATTTTAGTCCTTCCGGTTCCGTTTGCTCATACGGCCTGGCTTTGGTGAATTCCTTTTCTTGTAAGCAAAGAGGGGAAACGCTCACGGCTATAACTTCTGTGGTTTTCATGAAAATAATTCCCAGTACCATCCATGTCACAACATGAGAATTTTCATTTCGCAATAATTCGATTTATAGACCACAATGGAAGAGTGTATAGGGCTTTTACATTAGTATTATAATTTCTTTGCAATTAAAATTTTTCAATAATAACCTCGAAATTGTGCATTGGGAATTAATTAGCACTACACTCTAGACTTCAATTGTTACTGCTTGGTAGCTTGAAACTTAAAGAGAGGAGTGTACTGACTTCTAACATTTAAAAATGGGTAATTATCGCAAGTATTTTATATTATTCGTGCCATTCGTTATGTGTCATGTAATAGTCTTCGCTAAGGGTGCATGCGAAATTTCAACTCATAGCTCATTTAATTTTTGAGATGACCTGCGGACAGATACACAGACAATTATACGTAAATTAATTCTTACATTCACGGGGAAAAAGAGAAATCGTGTGCGCTTACTAAGTGATTAGCTTGCTCAGACTAATTCCAAGGTTGGACAAACACCATCATATAATTCATTGTTATATATGTAGAAATGTCATGCATGTCATATTATATTGGCAATAAGTTTAACATAAGCTATATTCCTCTCAGACAATATTGACAAGTCAAATGATCTAACTGCTAAGTTGAGAGAAGAATATGCTGCCATGAGGAAAGAGAACGAGCATTTGCAGGAACAGAATAAAAAACTGAATGAAACTGTGACTGATTTAAGAATCAGAGTTAGAAACCTTGAACGGTACACTCGAAAAAATAATATAGAGATCAGTGGAATACCCCCGACACCTAACGAGAACAGCCTTAATCCGCTAAAGGACGTAGGGAGAGCTATGGGACAGGAACTAGTGGAAGCCCAGGTGTCAGCGGTGCACAGAGTTCCAACCTACAAGGCCGACAGGACGCCCTCCATCGTGGTCCAATTTACGGGAAGGATGCAGCGAGATGCCTGGATCACAGCTTTCAAAAAGAAGAAAACCCTGACGGCATCAAAGATTAACCCTATCTTCCCTAAACAGCAAGCCGTATACGAGAATGAACACCTGTCACCAGAAAACAAACAGTTACTAGGCCAACTTAAGAAGAAATGCAATGAAAAAAATCTGAAGTTTTTTTTAGGTGAAGGAAGGGAAGTTCTTCGTGAGAAAAAAAGGAGGGGGGAAAATGCCACAAGGTAAATAACATTGAAGACATTGAAGTATTATTTAAATAGGCTATAGGCAAATTCATAGTAACATGTTTGTTTATCTTTTCTTTAAATTAAATTTTAAGTTGTTAGTTTGTAACGGAGTAAAACAAATTGTACTATGGTAATTTTTGAAGGATTTACCCAAAATTACGATAGCCTAAATTGTAGTTTTTTTAATTCCCCAATGAACTTTAAAATATAACTTTCATTCATGTAAGTATAATAAGTATAAGAAGAAACTTTGATTCCCAACTCGTTGAGCTAAGCCAATTAAACACAAAAATAGATTTTATAATTCTATTGGAAATATTGATTTAAAGTTAGAAATTAATGTTTTTCGAAATTCCGGGATATAATGTTAAAGCGAAGTGTAACGACACTTACAGGGCCGGAGGAGTGTTGTGTTTTTGTAACGAAAATGTTAATGTTAGGGAAGTGGAGTGTACAATGACAACTGTGGATTGCCTTTTACTTAACGTCAAACTTGAAAATAATTATTTCAACATATTTTGTATATATCGATTACACGAAATTTCTGAGTATAATTTTAGGTGAATTGGAAACCTAACTTTTAAATATAACTAATAATACAATTTTCATTGGCGATGCAAACTTATATATTCTAAAAGATCTTCCTTGTGTGCATAGGTATATAAACCTAACGTCGAATAATGGTTTCATATCGGTGATAAATAATCCTACAAGAATTACTCTGCAAAGCTCCACATTTGTGGACCATATTTTTATAAGGTTCGAAAATATAAACTTATTCAATAGTGCCATTTTTGACATAGGTTTAAGAGACCACTGCACTGTTGCGCTTAAGTTGAAGCCTACCGTTATAAAAAATGTGAAAACCGAATCATTTAATAATAAAAATAAAGAAATATAATAAATAAAAATAGAATCATTTATGATCTGGAAAAAATTTAACTTGAAATAGAACTTTTTGATTGGAAGGAAATTTTAACTTCAACTGATGTAAATCATTGCTACAATGAAATTTATAAATATATTAACTAATATTGTGCAACGTAATAAAATTGAAATTTATATTTCAAACCGTTTATGGAAAGCAAAACTTGTTAGTCCTTGGATAAACGTTAGGATTTTAAGTAGAATAAAAAAATAAACATGCTATATAAATTATATATAAAAAGACCATGTGACAATAACTTTAAGAAATACTTTGATCGATATATGTCACATTTAAAATCTGATATTGAAAAAACTAAAAATAATGTTTACTCGAGGTTAATAGGCAGTAGTGGAGGTGATACCAATCAGCAGTGGAGGGTTGTAAATAAGTTAACAGGTGCTATAGGAAACAAAAAGTCTGATAAGGTAGTACTGGAAGATGGTTCAGTCATTAAATACCCGCTGTTGATTGCAAATGAAATCAATTCTTATCTGGCTAATGTTTCTATTGTTGCTGATAACATTATCGGTAACGACCCTGCTTTGAATGTAAGCTTTGTCAACCAAATGCAATCATTTTTTGTTTCTCCAGTTGACAAAACAGAATTAGAGAATGTTATCAGGAAACTAAAAAACAAAAAGTCCACTGGATATGACGGTATTAATGTCGAGCTTGTAAAGAAGATTGCTATAAATATTTCACATATTCTCGTACATATAATTAATTTGAGCTTTTTGACAGGTATTTTTCCTGATAGTCTAAGGGGAGGCGGTTACCCCCAGAAAAATATTTTTTTCACATTTTTTTTTTATTTTTTTAAAATGTTAAGCGGCTTTTTCTGCACACAATGATATATAATACATGTATATTTGAAAATTGTAAACCTACAGAAAAAAAGTTTTAAAATATGCTTACATCATGTTTCAGGAAGAAATTTGTGACAGCGCTTGCGTTTATTCACACATGTACTATTATACATATGACCTTTTATTTTTGTGTGCTATAATTTGCTTTTGTTGTGTTGGCAGGCCTGAACTAACTTCTATTTCATCAGCTTTTGAGTTCTGCTTCTGACTTTATACTGTTTGTTTATTGTTTTGCTTAGTGTTTTGGTGCTTTGTGAAGTGATATAGTGAGTGTTAGTTAGTAATTTATATTTATTATTGCTAACAAGATTGTTTATGTATAAATATGCCTCGTGTTAAAAGTAGTTATGCTAAACCCGTAAAGGAGTTGGTGGTAGGAAAAGAAAACCAGCCAGTCCTAACCCTAATGAGATGTCAAAAGATGAGTCTACCCCTAGGCCTGAAATGTCAACACAATCTCAGTCAAGCTCTTCAAAGAAAATAAACATAGATAAGTATGAGATGTTTAATTGTGATGAAAACTATGACAATGAAATTATTAACATGCAAATTTTATCAGATCAACTTTTTAGTTCATCACTTTGTAAAAATTGCAAGAAAAGTGGTTTACAAGTGCGTGCTGCTCAACATTTTGGCCTGGCTTTTGAGATGGAGATTTATTGTTGCCATTGTAAATATGTACATAAATTTAATAGTTCTAGGAATATTAATTTAGAAAAAAAGACTCTATTTGATGTAAATATTAGACTAGTGTATGGACTGAGGTCTATCGGGAAAGGTATGGCTGCAGGCAAAATGTTATGTGGCGTAATGAATCTTCCGCAACCTCCAAAAAAAACCGTTTCGATATAATAAATTTTTAAAAGACAAGGCTAAACAGGTAATGGATGAATCCATGAAAACTGCTGTGGATGAGGCTGTTGAGGAAAATAAAACCTTAGGTAAGAACGAACGCGACTTAAAAGTAGGTATTGATGGCACTTGGCAACGGCATGGCTTTAGCTCTCTAAACGGAATTGTTACTTGTACAAGTGTTGACACAGGAAAAGTTATGGACATAGAAGTGTTATCTAAATTTTGTAATTGTTTGGACAAACAACAACATGAGGCTATTTGTTCGGCAAATTATCAAGGCTCGAGCGGAGGTATGGAGTCAGCTGGAGCCTTAGCTATTTTTCACCGATCAGTAAATAAGTATAATGTTAGGTACTTAGAGTATTTAGGTGATGGAGATACAAATAGTTTCAAAACTATTGCAGACAGTAAACCTTATGGTGAAGTGGAAATACAGAAACTGGAGTGTATAGGCCATATTCAAAAGAGAATGGGGTCTAGGCTAAGGAAACTAAAAAGAGACTCAAAAGGCGTAACACTTTCTGATGGCGGCAAACTAGGTGGAAAGAATAGACTAACAGATGGCATAATTGATCAATTGCAAACCTATTATGGAAATGCTATTAGGAAAAATACTGATAACCTACAGAACATGAAGGCAGCGGTTTGGGCCATATATTTTCATAAACTTTCGACGGACGACAATCCTCAGCATGGCCTTTGCCCGTCAGGAGAAAATACATGGTGTAAATACAACAAGGCAAAGCACACTAAAGAGCCATATTCTCATAAGAACAGCATTCCTTCAGCTATAATGTTAGCCTTGAAACCAATCTTTCAGGCTTTAGCAAATCCTGACCTTCTTCGAAAATGTTTACACGGTAAGACGCAGAATGTCAATGAAAGCATCAATAATGTCATCTGGTCTAGAGTGCCAAAAAAAGATTTTGTGACATTGAACACACTTGAGTTTGGTGCTTATGATGCTATTTCTACTTTTAATGATGGCAACATAGCAAAATGCAAAATGCTTAGAGCAGTAGGCATTGAACCTTGCAAGAGGACAATTGACGCAATGAAAAGTTTTGACTACGAGCGAGTGCGACGAGCAAAATTGTGCGATAAGTGACTTTCAAAGACAAGCAAGGAGACAAACCAGGAATTTAAAAAGAAGGATTGAGGAGGATTTTGAAGAGGAGCCTGCATATGATCCAGGAATGCACTAATGCTACGGTAAATAAATTGCATGTTTTTTTCTATAATTTTGTTATTGTTTACTCTATTTGTGGCTGGGTATAAGTTCTATTTCATAATTTTCTCTGTTATTTCTCTTATAAATGTATTCTAAACTCAAAAATGTTTGAAATAATATAGCCTAATTAATTTTTTTTGTATTATCTTTCACTCCGTTATGACTATATGCCTAACCCGCATCGCGTTACTTTTGATATACAAATTTTCCAATATAGATAATTCTAAATATTAAAAGCATATATAGCCTATTCTATTAATATAAAGATCACATTTAATTATAAAAACCAATTACATATCATATATAGGTAAAAATATTATATAACATAGCTAAATAGGTCATTATATTCGTTTTTTGCGATTTCCCGCAAATTTACTTTTTTACAGTTTTTGCACACAAAGGTACACGTTTCTCAGAAAACTACTTGGACAATCAACTTGAAACTTTTACACACATTTATATAGGTATTTTGGCACCTACTGAGTTTTTTTGAGATGCCTCCTATTATAATTAGGTACCTAAAAAAAATATTCTAAATTCCAAGTTTGATATTTCAATATGGGTTTGAAAAAAAAATCATAAAAAATTTATTTTTTAAGATACAAGCACCAAAAAAACTCAGTAGTTGCTTAAATACCTATATATGTTGTATAAAAAAAATTTAGGTTGATTGGTCCATTAGTTTCTGAGATAATGGTACCTATGTTAACATTACAAAGATAGGGGTACCGCCTCCCCTTAAAAATAGTATAATTGTACCTATTTTCAAAAAAGCAAACAATTTTAGTATAGAACAAATTCGTCAAATTAGCCTACTCTCAGTTTTTTTTTTCAAAAATAATAGAAAAATATATGAAATCAAGATTGATGATTTTTTTTTAATTACAAATTTTCAGTTCAAAAACCTATTTGGTTTTACTGCGGGAATAGGGACGAAAGATGCTTTGGTGCAAAGGCATTCGACCTAGTCAACCATAATATTCTATTTAAAAAAATTGAGGCAGCTGGAATCAGAGGCGTAGCTCTCCAGTGGTTTAAAAAGCTTTTTAATCGGCCGGGTCCAGCAAATGAGAGTGGACAATCACTTGAGTGCGCCTCTTTTACTGTAAAGGCCGGAGTCCTACAAGGCTCAGTCATCCCGGCTAATTTGTTTTGTTATTTTTATTAATGATTTGTTAAAACAAAATTTTAATGGCACAATCAGTGCCTTTGCTGACGATGTTGCTTATTTATATTCAGATACATGTAGGAATAACTTATGGTAAAAAATAAATAATGATCTTAGACTGTTAGAGCCTTGGTCTAATAAAAATAAAATTTTAATAAATGTAAATAAGACTAAGTTTATAAATTTTGATTTTAAGGGCTTTGGTTTTGACGTGCCTGTGAAGTATCACGAAGAAACTTCTACAACCTTTATTACAAGTAAATGTATTGAATTAGAAGAGGTGAATTTTTAAAGTATTTAGGTGTATTTTTTGACCAGAAAATAAATTGTAAAAACACATATCTTTCATCCAAAATAAAATTAGAAGTAATGTTAGGAAGTTTTATTTTTTGAGAAATTTTTGTGACAAAAAGCTGTTACGTACTCTGTATTATGCACTAATTTACTCTAGATTACAGTACGGTATTTTATGCTGGGGAGCAGCTCCAAAAACAAAAACAGACGATATTAGAGTAACACAAAACACTTTTATACGTTTAATCTCAAGAAAAAAAAGGCGAGACTCTTCTTATCCTCTTTACCAACAATTAAAAACTTTTCCCATACAATATATTTTTATTTATAAAGTATTAAGATTATTTTTTATAAGAAGTGGAAATAACATTGAACAACAAAAACAATACGTCACAAGAAATTTGCAAAGAGGTCTTATCCAAAAACCCAAAGTTAATAAACTAGCTTTCAGGCGTTCGTTTTCCTACATGGGTCCACATTTGTTTAATCAAACTCCAAATAAAATTAAAAAAATTAAAACCATAAATTCTTTTTGTAATGCTATAACTAATTGGTTATTTATTCAAAATGAACAGATAGATATTATACACAACAGATTAGTCTAAAATATTCTTAACTGAATTCTTTCTTTTTCTCCTATGCAAACTAAAATACGTCCCCTTTATAGACAATTATTTTATTTTATTGCATTATCTATCATTAGTAACAAATATAACAAAACATTTTGTAGAATCTTAATATTATATCCAGTAGTCTAAAATGTTAAGATAATATTGTCATTATACAAATTGTATTTTTTAAATAGATGATTTAAAGTCTTCAATATATAAGTCTTTTATGTATATTTAAACATTGTATGTAAGAATAAGATTGACTAGAGTTTAAATTAATTAAGTTGTGCTATTATTAACGTTCATGTATTTTTATATTAACGTTGATTTTAGTTAAATATAGTGAGAAACTTTCAATATACCGCAGTGATCTGAACATCAAGTCCTTTTCAGAGAAAACCGGACTTTTATCACACCTTTCCTTGTTTATTGTTTAGTTTTATCTAACCACGCAACTTGTTAATGTAGTTAGATTATATTCCTTAATAGTCTTGTTTGTAAAGTTTATATTTTTTCGGAATAAATCTCATTATCTCATTATCTCATATCATAACTTGTTTTACTCTATGAATAAAAGTGTCAGTGAAATTTCAAATGATAGTTTACAGTTTATTAACATATGTCTTAATTAATGTATTTTTATGTTTCTATCATGATTATATACAACAGCCTAAAATATTTGCTAACTCTCAGTCAGATCCGTTTGATTCCCATGCACTAATATCAAATACAGTAACGCAACTATGGTTGGAAGAGCTGCTTCTATCTGAGTGTTGAGTTTAGCTCCAGTTTACCTTCCTATCACGTGCATCAAACTGAAATAAACCATGCTACACAAGAACAAATTTTACGTGCAAGAAAATCTTTCAAACATTACACAGGTATGGTGAGAAGGGTGGTTCAGTGAGGAAGGCAGTGAATGTGTCAAACAATGCGGGGGTTTCGTTTTAACTTTTTTCGTTTTCATCCCCGAATATATTTTTATTCCTTTAGACGAACATAAATCGAGATGTAAGAAGTCTGCAAGAGCATCACATTGTATACGCTGCACTAAGAGGAAGTTGAACTGGAGCTAAACTCAACATACACCTTGAATCAGCGCTTCCCACCATATCCGTGTTATGGAAGACTAGGTAGCTCCATTGTGCTTTTGGATCGTGTCAGTCAACATCGTAGTGCACTCAGTTGTGCACCTGATGAGACATGAGGAAACAGAGTGCGTTATGAAAGTAATGTGCATTTTCTAAAAAGCAAAAAATATTTAATCATGCGATTGGAACAAATGAACAAAATACTTAATCATATTCCCCTTTTGCATCAATGCCTGCGTAGACAATTCTACCGCGCTTGGAAAGCACCCTGGAACTCCTCGACTGGAATGCCTCTCAGGAGCCTAATAGCTACAGCTAGGATGTTTACCACCAACTCCCATTGCAATCCGTTCAGCTATTTTTTCAGTCGGTGGAAAAGAAATAACACGGAGCTATGTTAGGGCCGTAAGGAGGCTGGGGCTCTACGGGGTCTTCTTTCTGGGTGAGGTAGTTGGTGACGACGAAGGCCGTGTGGTTGGGGGCATTTTCATGGTTGAGCTTGAAGATGACTTTAATATCAGCCCGGAGGCAGGCGATCCGGCGGTTAAGTCTCAAGCACCTCCAGATAAAAGACTGGGTTGACAGTTTTTTCATGCGGTAAAAACTCAAAATGGACCATCCCTTAAACGTCATACAGGTAGATTACGATCATCATTGTTTGATACGAGACTTTTTTAAGTGCATCTTTTTAGGAGTGTATTGTGTGTGCTACTCAGAGCTCTACCTACTTTCACCTTCACATGGACAAGGTGTGTGGGGAAATTATGCAGTGGCATATTTGTATTACGTAGACTCTCCAGTTTTTCTAGTACTGAAATTCTTCTGGCTGGCTATTATGGGTGCATTTACCCACATCTTGCTTATGGACTTCCAATATAGGGCTCTGAAAACACAGATACCCTATACATCTTTCGTTTGCAGAAGAAATCTCTAAGGATTGTATTAGGGCTGGCAAGAAGTCAATCATGCAGGGGTTTTTTCCGATCAAACAAAATTCTTACATTCCCAAGCCTATACATACTCGAAACCTTAACCTTCTTTAAGAAAAATATGCACATTTTTACCTCTGATTCTCCTACTCATTACAACTTAAGAAACTCCATCTGTATACCTGTACCAAAACACCGTACCTCATTTTTTGAAAACCAGTTATATTTTTTCAGCAATCAAATTATTTAATAGTCTCCCACTGGAAATAAAAGCAGAAACTGTTGTTAGCAAATTTAGAAAAAGACTTAAGTGTTTTTTGATTGATGGAGAGTTTTTACTCTGTAAGAGATTATCTAATGTACAAATAAGATGTTTAGTTATTTTATATTTTGTTTTTATTATTATTGTAAATTATTGACCATTGTCATGCAATGTTAATTGCTAATTGACAAATAAACACTTTGACTTTGACTTTGACTTTGACTTTGACCTTTTGGAGTCTGGATGAAATATGTACTGATGCAGTTGTATAAATCGAATTTCTATCGAAGACGTGTGCTAAGGTTGTTCAGGCAATGGTTCACTCACGCAGGGTGCACTGTCTATTTTTAAGTTTAGCTGACGCGTTATTCTCCAAAATGACTTATTCTATCTCTTTATGAAACAGGAAATTAATCATTATCAATTACAAAGAGAAATTGTAATATTTAAAAATAGTATTGGAATCTAAATAGGCACTGTTAATAATGTATAATTTTAGTTGGTCCGTCATTATTTATTGAACTGTGAAAGAGAGCTCTGGTGTAAATTTCAGTAACTAATAGAATGAGTTAAAACTTCTAGAACATATTTTTTATGTCACAATTTTTTAGGACAGAGTTTTTAATTATTAAACTATAACAGTTAATCAAAAAATAGTTACTCTTGTTATATCTTAAATAAAAAGCATTGACTAATTTCAACTCATTACTATTATCCTGCTTACTATCAATGCTAGAAAGGTTGCTGGAAAACACAAGTAAGGAAATGTTTCTCATCAACAGCTATACTGTATATATTTTTGATAAAACTACGTGAAAAATTCCCTGCCCCAGGAGCTGAGATCACCCGGATTGCCATCCACTACAGCGGAGCCGAACTGGAGATTGCCTCCGTCTACAATCCACCTAGAAACACGCTGCAAACTCGCTGCCATGATGCCCTGCTGCGTCCTGGTTCCCCTGCACTTGTTGCTGGGGACCTGAATGCAAAGCATCTGGACTGGGGAACACCAGCTCCAACGGCAGAAGTCTCCACCGTCACCTGGATAACCGACTCCACATCCAACTACTGACACCTGAAGAGCCCACGCACTACAATCACAATGGACGGCACCTCCCGGACATACTGGAAATCGGTCTAGCTGGCTCGCTGGACGGACACATCGAGGTGTTTGCAGTGTCTGATCTCTCGTCAGACCACGTGCCAGTTGTCTTCGACCTCTTGGACGACGGAGCGCCATCATATCCTCCTGCTCGTCCCACCAAGATCAACTGGCACCGCTTTGCAAACCACCTCGCTGACAGACATCGGCCACCACCAACTCCTGCCGAGTCACCGGACCAGCTAGACCGACAAGGACGCGACTTGACTTCCATCCTCCAAGAAGCTATGACGGCCTCGTCATCTCCTCTCTCCCGGACTGACATCACTCCACCTCTACCCGAGGAGTTGAGAGAGGAGATTCGCCTTCGTCACAGACTGCGAAGGGAGTACTAGCAGTTCCGATTTCCCCACGCCAAGCAGACCTTCAACCGCCAGGCCAGGAAGTGCTCTCGTCTCCTGGCTGAACACAGAGCGGCTGCGTGGGATGAC
The DNA here is from genome assembly GCF_021130785.1 of Homalodisca vitripennis. NCBI lineage: Eukaryota > Metazoa > Arthropoda > Insecta > Hemiptera > Cicadellidae > Homalodisca > Homalodisca vitripennis. Next base: position 97,030 of record NW_025776608.1, on the reverse strand, counting down.
TTTGTGGAACGTCAAGCTGACGGTGGTGTCGGCGGCATCTGGAAAGTCTCCAGGGCACTTCGAGGGGAGAAGAAGACCAACCGACCACTTCATGGACAGCGTGGTATTGTCTACTCCCCTGGAGATTGAGCAGAGGCCTTCGCCGACACCATGGAAGGCCAATTCTCCCCACACGCGGATGTCTACAACGAGGACACGTGCGAAATGATTGAAAACTTCCTGGAGGAATACCAACCTGACGAAGACGACCTACTGCCCACTGTAACTACACTTGAAGTGCAAGACCACATTCGCCGCCTTTGCCCGAAGAAGGCCCCTGGCCCGGACTCCTTAGGAACTCCAGCATTGAAGAACCTGCCGGCTTGGGTGATCGTCACGATCACCTGCATCTTCAATTCATGCCTACCCCTGGCTCACTTCCCGATCACCTGGAAGGATGCCAAGGTGATCATGATACCCAAGCCCGGCAAGGACCCTCTCTTCCCGGAGAACCACAGGCCGATCTCCCTCCTGCCTGTGCTCTCCAAGATTCTGGAGAAGATCGTCTTGGCGAGATTCCCTGAGGAGTTCTTCACGTCTATCAGGACAGAACAATTCGGCTTCCGCACTGGCCACTCCACCACCTTTCAGCTTCGCAGAGTCCTGAACAACATCACCGGAGCTGTAGGAAGGAAGCACCACTTCACTTTGGTCCTGATAGGCGTGAGCAAAGCCTTCGACAAGGTGTGGCACGAGGGACTGCTCTTCAAGCTGTCATCGTCTCCATTGCCTGGCAGGATTTTCCGGCTGCTCCGCAGCTATCTCCACCTCCGGACCTTCTCCGTCAGCGTTGCCCGATCCTCCTCCACGGCCCGACCAGTGACATCTGGTGTGCCACAGGGATCAGTCCTCGGCCCGATCCTGTACCTGTGGTACACAAACGACTTTCCGGTCGCTCCAAGAGTGCAGCTCTCCCTGTACGCGGACGATGCGCTTCTCACGGCCACTTCTGCCAACCTGAGGATGTCTGGGTTCTACATCCAGGGGCAGCTGCACCTACTGGAGCCCTTGTTGACCAAGTGGAGGATCAAGTTCAACGTTGACAAATGTGAAGCCATAAACTTCACGAGAACAAGGAGACAAGCGGACGGCCGTCACCTGTCACTCAACGGTGACGACATACCTTGGAAGACTTCATTCAAGTACCTGGGGTACTCTTGGACTCCAAGCTGACCTTCACACCCTACGTCAAGAGGATCTATGGCCAAGCGAGGAAGGACTTCGGCAGCATCGGTCCCCTGCTCAACTCCACGAAGTTACCGACCAGGACGAAGGTCCTGCTCTACACTGCTCTGACACGACCAGTGCTCACATATGCGGCCCCAGCATGGTACCACCTCACCTGCAAGACCGCAAGGAGGCAGTTGCTCGCTGTCCAGAGCGTGTGTCTCCGGCGGGCCACTGGGTCGCCCTGGTTCGTGAGGAACACCGTAGTCAGGGCTTCGTCCAACGTCCCTACCATCAGGAGCTTCGTAGAAGGCCTGACATCGAGCCTTGAGGAAGCTGCAGAGTCCTCACCGTGGGATCACATCCGTGAGCTTTGCGCCCAGGAGGTCCCCCAACCGCGTCTTCCTATGGATGACTGATTACATCGACCACAACTTCGACTGCACCACGACACTTCACCCCACTGACAGGTAGCGAAAGCTACTAGGGCTATGACCCTCGAGACACAAGGCAAAAGCCTAACCGGCAGAGGCCTTGAAAGATGTGGGGGATCCACCCACCCCCACAGTCACAGCGACTTGACTTGACTTGACTCCAATATATGTTAGTGTCCTATTGGTATGAAATATTGTAAACTGATTCTCCCTTTACTATTTTGGTACTAAGTGGATTATACATAGCACCAAACACAAACTAGAAGCTTTTACACAAAACATAACAATGAAGTGTAATAAGTATATTTATTTAATTAGTACTTGTTATAGCACTCATATGAACTATTCTGTTGTTTTGTTCTGTAAATAATACTCGTTAAAAAAGGGTGTAAACTGCTTTATGTGACGAGAAATAGTGAGTAAATCTATGATTTATATTGAATTAAAGTAACTCATCCTTGTAAGTCCTGGTCCTCGTTCTTCTTCTGTCAATCACAGCGTGTTCCTGGTGCTATTTCTGTGACTAACTGTCAATTGAGCGAAGTTTGCAAAATGCATCGAAATATCACTTTAGAATGATTTAAAAACATTATATTATAAATGCCATTTTGTTTCCACGGATATAAAATAATATTTGGTGTAAACTGCTGCTTACGTTACACCTGTCCCTTATATTGCTGACGTCATGACTATTAATAACAGTAGTAGGGTTGTCGCGTTGGTTTAATTTAATTTCTATCCTCATAACATATTTGACATCTATTACATTCCTGTACTTTAACAATTTATGATTTTATTAATATAAATACGTTACGACTGTCAAATATTATGTTATTTTGAATATAAAAAGATAAACTATGACACATATTTAAATATAGATGCGGTATTGCTTTTTAGAACTATAACTGAGTTTAAATGTAAGGGAGCTGTTCTACACATTGGTTGGGCTTGATGAGAACTTTGATTATATCCACACAGAACGCAAAGGCTTTAACTACATATATACCCTATATAATAAAACTTTGACATATTTTAAATTTAGAGTATTCAGCTAATCTTGACTCTCGGATAGATAATAAAATAAAAGACAATAATAGTTTTTATAATAAATAATTTACGAGTCTTTCTAAAGTATGGTGGGGTCATAAATTTACTGTAACATTATGTATACACTACTTTTTAAACACTAAACATAAAAGTAATCAATTTACAAATTCTGTATTCCACAAATGACTTTACAAGATAGAACTCATTAAATTTTAAGAATACCAATAAAAGCTATACAGGTTTTACAATAATTAGTTAATTATAAATAATCTTGTTATTACGATTAAGTACTATATACTGTTACTAATGTATTCAATAGTTTTGTATACAACTATCAAATAGCTCAACCAATATGTTATTCTCTTTATATAAAATAAAAAGGCAATGAGACCATGTGTGGATAGAAAAAGCTAGAATTCAAAACAATACTCTTGACAAACTATTAATTAGAAAGCCAATTCCACATAACATTTTGACATTTAGAGAAGAACCCCTCTAGATATTATCGAAGGTTATAATATGTCAGTCACCCATTACCCATGGCTCTGCACACAATTTCCTATTTGATATCAGATACTTCATAGATATGTCTTTTTTCAATGGCTCCTAAAATTAAACACTCCTAAGATTAATAATTAACACCGGAAGATATTTCATTTTCCTGATTTCTAACTCAGACTCAAAGTCCAACGTCTTAGACCGATCGGGCATTGGCACTCCCAATCATTGATCTACTTTAAAATAACGATACTATGTTTAAATAGTAATGTTTTAGGATCTTGAAGTAATAACGCATGTATAGAATTGATTTAGATTAAGATTTTTTCAAATAGTTGTCTATACCATTTATGAACACCAAATTTAATCAATTACCCATGATGTAGTTGGAATTTTAAAGTTAGTCAGCTAGAATATACTAAATGAATTAATCTCTCTATATTTAGCTTATTACAATTTTTGAAAGATAGCTGTTAGACATAAGTAGCAAAATGCTTATTTTACATAAGTACTGATTTTTTATCAACTATTTAAAAACAGTCCCTATTACCTCCTGCATAAGCTAATCTTTCGAAAGTATTAAATCAACCCAAAACACAAGTTTATCATCATCAATCGGACCAGAGAAATAAATATCTTTATAAATGATATATTCTTCAAAAAACAAGAATGGATTCCAAACTTAATGATCAAAAAAATATAAAAATCTATTAAACGTGTTATTAATACACGTGAGGTTTTCTAGAGGTTGGTGTTGTGATTAATTGTCACTAAAAGAACGGTTTAAACAGCTTTGGGTGGCAAGATATAGTAAGAGCGAAAACTTTATTTCTTAATAATAGAATAAACTTGAAACTTATCATTATAGGTCCCGATCCTGGTCCTGCTTCTCTCCATCGCATCTTGTTCCTGGTGGTGGTTCACCGGCTTGCTGCGAGTTGACCTACTTTTGAACAAGAAAAGTGAACTACCCAACAAAATGAAAATACCACAAAGAAGGAAAATTTGTTTTTTCCATGGATTTTAATAAACATTACTTTAATATTTTTATCAGCCGAAGAGCTGTTCGCATGAATTAAAACAATTACACGCCTAAAAATCGATGACAGGAGTGATATAAAAATGGTTGAGAGCTTTCGTAAGTCAGGGGACCAAAAGATTGGAAGGCTAAAGAGGCAAGAATTTCAGATAATTCGGTATTAGTTTTAACCTACTGATCTAGGTATCATGGCTCTCATAGGTATGCAGCTTTCTGTAATCGTGAGTTTTGACATCATATATTTACCCACAAGCCAGTCGTTTTCAAATCTGAGTAATTTACAAATATGAAGGCACCAGTAGCTAGAATATCTTACAGAATAAATATAATATTAGACATTGGTAGTAATTGTTATAAATAAATTTCTTCCAGAAGTTGGGAATTCTAGTTAAGGTAATATGTCAGAGGCTAAGATAGTCACAAAGGTTTAGAATGCTTGCAAAGGGAATGCAACTCCTAAACTAAAGATGTTCGATTTTACAGTGAGTAGGGTATTCCACAATCCAGATGGTGCTAAATATGGAGTCTTCAAAAACATGGAAACGGACCGAATGTAAATGCCAATTGGCCCAGGGGCATTAGTTAAATTTTGCAGAAATGTACCTAATCGATGATTCATAATACTCACATAATATATACGTGTTGATAATAAACTTCTTTCAATCCAATGAATATTGAGTCATTTTTTCTTGGCTTTGCGGCATTCGCTTCACTGGCTGACGGTCTAATACTTTCAATTCACTTCATCTTCGAGAATTTATACGATATCTACTCAATAGTTATTATTACTTCATCTTAAATCTGATAAGTGGGTTCTCCTCTTAAAAAGATTCCTGTAAAATTTACTGTAACGCAATTAACACACGACTGCTACTGTATCCTCGTGTAAAAGCGCATCACGTGACAAAGTGGTGGCGGAGTGGGGTTGGTAAATACCACGGTAAACTAGTACTTCGTTATCACTGTGTCACTGGTTAAACTTGAGGTTTTAAAATAGAGTAACTTTATCCAGTTTTATTTCTAAACTTGTTAATTATGTAAATGTCGACTTAGTACAACATTAGATCAAAGAATTAATTATTCGGTCATAACACAGTAGGTGAGAGCTAATTTTCATTGTACACATAATCAAAGTGATTTTCTTTGAAGTTTATAGTGAAATTTTCTGTAATAAAGAGATAAAAATTTATCTTCACTAGTTCTGATAGAGGTCAAAATGAGGAGGTTATCAAAACATGATAAAAAAGGGTTTAAAACATGAAATTATTATATTGCAACAACACATTAGCTTACCACATTTAAAATAAACCTTTAGATACGAAAATGTTTTATCGGCAACAGCTAACCATAGTCAATGGGAGTAAAATAGGGAACACACCGTAAATTCTTTATTATAAGTCACAGTTATTAGTTATATACCAGTCTCACTAAAACGTACCGTTCCATACACTTTTGATGATTTTATTCCTATAGTTTAATATGCAAGATACAACATTATGAAGACGTTTTTTATAGCAATGAAAGTAGAATAAATTATAACCCACATAACATAGGTATCGTTTACTAATACTATACGAATATTCTTGGGGATAAGAGAGAATTTGGTTAGTTTACCATTAGAAAAATACAAACTTCTTAATTAATGGAGTACCACTAGTACTTGTATTTAAGCAATTCCCATTTATTATATAGGGAATAAGACCTGAGTATGTAAAAAAACAATATTTTAATTCCAATTTCTTATATAAACAGCACATAAAACTTTTCCAAGCTATTTTATTCGTCATAATTTCTTATATGGTCTACAGCCTACTGCATTTTTAAAAAGCTGCACCTTTTGAGACGTGTAAGAATCGTATGAGTCATTTCAAGCTTAATTTACAGTGAATGATGATATTATTAAATATTGTATCTTGAATCTGATAAAAAAACTTAATTACTTAAAAACATTAATTAGTAAATTATTAACATGATTATAAAAAACCTATTAAATAACAATACAACAATAGCCGACAGTAATTTAAGTTTGTAATGCAAAGGGGATTTATTTTAACTCTCCGACTTGAGGGCACTCACTGTCTTTAAAGTTAAATCTAAAACGAATCAAAAGATCGGAGTATTCTTCAGTAAATTTTGCCGTTACTTGTCCTGTGACGTCAGTCGATGGCATGTGCGATGATGACCAGTCACAAGAGCCAAGGTCAAACAATCGACCTTGTCGGAGTCGAGCTTCGCACTGACTGTTTTACCCACGGACAGCTGTACGTCCTGCTCAGTAGAGTTCGACGCACAGAAGACATCGTTGTCCTTGTCTTCGTGATAGGGTATCCAATGAAGTCGCCTACGCGAGAAGCATCGTGTACGGCGAACTTCTTCATTAAACCAGATTGACACTGGCAGTAGGCTAAAGGGTCTCCCCAAATCAAAACCAGTCGTCGATGTAAATAAGTTTTCTGTAAATATATTGTCTCTGTGTTTGCCAGCCTTCCTGTGGCGAGACGTTTCACGTCATGCTTGTGTTTTACATCAATTGACAAACTAACGGACAAACAACAGTTTTATCACCAATAACTAAGTTATTAGCAACTACGGTTTTCTTTTCACTTCCAAATTGGGAAGCGAGCTACTAGGAGGCCTGAGGTGAGTTGTACTGTTATAAAATCAAATATACACAAACCGAGGTAGAGATTTTGTATCTAAGTGAAGTTACCTATTATAAAATACCTTTTAATTCCATATTCTCAGGAATACACAACTATCCCAAATAAAATTTGCACAATAATATTACGTTTACAAAATTAATAACATTTATTATTTACGTAAATATTGACATAGATAGCGAAAAAAATTTAAATTTATGATTTTAACACAGTTAAATTTTAAAACTAAAAAAAATGTCCTCACTTTTTATAATTATTAAAAGATTTCAACTTAAAATATAAATCTCCCAATTGACTTTGAAATATTGCAACGTTTCCATGAGGTCATTAGTAGCGATTTCATTTTGTTCCTGTAACTTTTTATACCCAAAGTGTCTCTTAACGTTTCGACTAGAAGTTTAGCTCAACCTCTCTACGAGGGACTTGGTAATACATGCTGTTTGTTAAGTAATTTAGCATTATTGTAAAAAGTAAGCCTAATCTGACATTACGTGATTCTTAACAAAATTTACAACTAAAAGAGGAACACAGTTACGATTAATATTTACTAAATAAACTATTTATTTTTTAAGTATCTGTTTATTCTTAATTAATAGGGAAAAAATAGGGAAAAATTTTATATTAATTAAAAAAAAAGAATTTTTTAAGGCTACATAATTTTTTAAAAATTGTACTTTAGTTTCCGAAAGTAAATGTTTAATAACTACAAGATATGTTACAATATTATGAAATACAATTATTTGTATTACGATAGAAATGAAAAGGCGATATTTGTAATAGTAACTTCAGAGCTCTGGTGATAATTTCATTAACTAATTGGTTAAATCAACAATTACAGACCATATTTCTCCTCAAATATGTATAATTTCGATATTATTTTATTGAGTGTAAACAATTAAATGTAATTAAGTTATACATTTTATTCCTAATTCAAATAGCATTCAATAATTTCCAATTATTTTCAATACTGCACCACTATAAAATGCTTGAGTGATATCTCTCAGACGTATTTAACTAGGTATTTGCCCAAGTAATCTTTACACCTTTATCAGATATGTATGAACGGATATTATATCATTTGGACAGATTTGATTGCTTGTGTTTATATAAATAGGTTTAACCAAAAAATGGATCAGCAAAATAGTGATAGATTAAATATTTTTAAGGCTTTGATTGATAATAGTGATGATGTAGATGAAGTCAAGAACTATTCACCGTCAGAATTTTCAGAGAGTTCAGACTCAGAAGATCAAAGAAGATTAAAAGTCAAGAAAAACAAGAGCCCACATAAAGTTTACATGACCCTCAGGGGCGGTCTTACTTTCGAGGCCGTACGGGTAGTGGCGACCCTGAGGTACCATAGCTAATGCTCCAGATCCCTTCTCTTCTTGTTCTGGAGGCCTATGGCTGGCACACTTTTCTATGTGTCAGCCTATCTCTCTTCTTCACTCTCTTCTATTTGAGGTAAACTTCCTCTACCCTTCGATTTAGTTTTCCTTTCATTTCTCCCACTAGGGGCCAAGCCACGGTGGAACAGCATAGGCCAGGGCTGAATAGCTGGTGGCAAACCAGTCTTTACTATGCGGACTCTGGCCTTAAACCAAAATTCATTATTTTCGTCAACAAATGTTAAAATTTCTTTATTATTGAATTTGAGTAGATTCACAACTGACTCCATTTAGATAGAAAAAGAAATTTAACTAGTAATTTGTATTTCGAGAATAAAGGCCAGATTCATTAACGAAAATAGTGTCAGGATGAAGATTTTGAAAGGGTCTATGGCATAGACTCTTGTAATTTATATATTTAAAGGCTATTTTCTCGTCATTATCAATATTATTTATGATAGCTTGTCTAGTATTTTCATATTGTAAAATTTCTGCAACATCTTTAGCCTTAAACCAAATTTCATTATTTTCGTCAACAATCGTGCAAATGTCTTTATTATTGAATGTAAGTTGATTGTTGAGTAGGTCTACAACTGACTCCATTTAGATAGAAAAGAAATTTAACTAGTAATTTTTATTTCAGTATAAAGTCTAGATTCATTGATAAAAACAGGGTCAGGATGAAGATTGTTAAGGGGCCATTCGAATAGCCCCTTGTTTTTTAAGTAAAAATATTGAATTTTGTCATCATCATCAACTCATTTTTATTCCTTTTTCAATCTTAAATATATTGTTGTTTTACTCTCATTATTTAATAAATTTCCCTCAGAGTCTTGTATAGTTAGAACGATTTTTTGAATTCTTTTAATATTTTTTCTAATTGGAATATAATCGATTTCATTTGGTTTTTCACTGATTTTTGATCCATAAGCAACACTTGGGAAAAAAGTGTACAAAATTTCAGATTCTTTGTGTAAATGTTCGGTATGATTTTCAAAACTAGGTTCAACGAGATTGCAGTGCACTTCAATTACATCAAACGGTCTAAATTTTGGCGTTTTATTTCCTAAATATACCTGATTTGGCTCAATAGTTTCTTGAACAAACCCTAATAAATCTACTATAATTGCTGAAAACATTATTCTTACTGGTGATTTTATTTGAATTTTATTAGAGAGATAATTTTTTTGCATTTCAAACTTGTTTTCGTCAAAGTTTAAAGATTTATCTGATTGTTTGAATGTTTTCAGATAATTTTTAAGGGAATTTTTAATTTGATCGAAAGTATAATATCCTTTGTTTAAACCATAATATTTTGTTATGTTCTTCTCACTAAATCCTATACAATAAGGAGAACTTTCACTAATATTTATTACAAAATTGTCAGAATAAAAAACCGCTTAAACCGATAAAATAATTTGATTCTTCCTCTAAGTGTATAGGATGTTCCAAGTTTAAAACTAATTTAGAGCTTTCTGAAGTCAACTTGAACAGCTTCATTTTCGCAAGCGTTGCTTCAAGATGAAAATCTTCTATTTAAATGGAGAAAATTTTTTTTAAAGCAAAAAGATCAGATAAAACTTCAAACGTTCGAAGAAAAATAAGAAAGATCAACCAATCAGATTGTTAATTGTTGGTTCAAGTGGATGTGGAAAAAACAACTTTATTATTGAATTTTATCTACAATAGGTTGATTCCTTATTCCAATTTGTATGTTTTTAGTAAATCTTTAGAACAAGACGCCTATAAAAAATTACAAGAAAGATTTGAAAATATTGAGAAAAACTTAAACAAAAAAATATCACATTTTTATAATGCTTCTGAGGACATAGTTCCGTTAAGCGAATGTAAACCCAATTCGTTAATCGTTTTTGATGATTGTATTTTAGAAAATCAAGACGTTATTAAGGAATATTTCGTAATGTCCCGTCACAAAAACATATCTTGTATCTATCTTTCCCAATGCTTTTCAAAGGTTGATAAACAAGTTATAAGAAATAACCTGAATATGTTGTGTATTTTTAAGCAAGATGATCACTATTCGAGAAAGATTTATAACAATTATGTGGGATCTGATATGAGTTTTAACCACTTTATTGAGTTATGTGATAAAATTTGGAAGGAAGACTACGGATTTTTAACTATTAATCTAACTTTGAAGCCTAAAAATGGTAAATATCTGAATAAATTTTCTAATATAAATGCTGCTCAGTGGTCTGACAAATCTACTTGATAAAATATTTGTTACAATTATTTTTATATTATCTTTAATTTTTATTTACATTATGAAAATAACAGAAAAACGGTAAATCTGTTCACGTTCCACGTTCACGTTCCACGTTCACGTTCATGTTTCACGTTCATGTTTCACGTTCATGTTTTCACGTTTCACGTTCATGTTTTACGTTCGTGTTTCACGTTTCGTGTTCACGTTTCCACGTTCCACGTTTACGTTTCAAAATTTTCCTAAATAAATGGCGAACGTAACTTCAGAAGAAGCAAAAAAACTTGATCAAATAGAAAAGAAATTAATCAAAGAATTTAAAGAACAGATTCGAATTGATGAAAAAGAACAAGAATTTATTCAAAAAATTAATCAACCTGTAACATCTGCAATAAAAAATGTTGAGGGCAAAATTGAAAATGTTTTAAGCGATAATCAAAATTTGATGAATTTGGTTCCAGTTGTACGACAATTTGCTGATATTTCGATACCAGAATCTGAGTTTGAATTGCCAAAATTACCATCTTCAACACCATTTAGACCTCGAATCATTGAAGACTCTACCATAGTTGAACCAATAAGTCCTGGAACAACGGATATAATAATTGGTAAAATTGGTAAAAAATTCCTTCCTAGAGTAAAAGATGATAAATTTGGTTTGTATTGGGATAAAAAAAAGAAAAGTTTTATGATTGGAAATTTGCCCGTGAATTTTGAGCATAATGATATCATTATTAATGAAAAAACATATGAAGGAACTCAAGGTTTATGGAGATTATTAACAGGCACTGATGTTCCAAAAGACGGTTTATATTCTGAAGAAGACTTGAAAAAGTATACTGAAATTTTATGGAAATCTGATTCAATTTACAAAAATAATGATCCATCAACTAAGAAACCAAAAGTCAAGTAAAGGTAAAAAATATCTCAATTTGATTAAACCAATTTGGGAAAAACGAATCGAAGGATCTGGTATAAGAAAATACAGTGATAATAAGATTGAGTACAGATATATCGACGATTTGACAAAACTCGATGGAATTATTAATTATATTTATGCTCAAGAGAAGGCTGGAAATAACAATTTTTTGAATAAAAAGAAAGCAATTAAAGATTTTATTTCGAACAAACTTGATGAAATGATTGAAAAAACCTGATGGAAATAAATATTTAAAACGAGTTTTGCCGGCAATAAGTTCATCTATGATTTTATCAACAATTTACCTTTTGAATTACACGTGCCAACTTATCAGTATCTGGGGCCCGGCACAAAACTCGAAAAAAGACTAAAAAGAGGAGATACTGGTATAAATAAATTAGATCAAGCTGCTATGGAACACGATATTTTTTATGCAAAACATAGAGACACAAATTCCAGACATATCGCAGATAAAGTTTTGCAAGATAAGGCAATGGATAGATTTTTATCAAAAGATGCTAGTTTAGGTGAAAGATTTGTTGCGCTTCCAACAGCTGGAGCAATGTTTTTGAAGAGAAAAAACTAGGAATGGGAATCGAAGAGAACTTGAAATTTTAACTATATAAATGGAGGTGAACGTAAATTTCAGCAAAAATCAGAAAGAAAAAATAAAATCCGCTTTTAAGAAGAAAATACCCGTTAGTATTCAATTTAAAATAGATCAACTAAAAAATGGCGAAGATAAGATATTTTTAACAAATAGACAATACAATAAACTCGAAAAACATAAGAAAAACAATAAAGGAACCTGAATAGAATTTTCTTATAATCAGTTGAAAGAACTTAAAAATGGTGGACTTTTGAAAGATTTATTAGATTTTGGAGAAAAATATTCCAGTTGTTAAAAATGTTGTTCCTTATGTTCGTAAAGCTGCTCCAATCGTTAAAAAAGATGTGATTCCTATTGTTCGAAACATTTTAAATTGGTTAGATAAAGAGTTGGAAGATGTTACAGGATCTGGATTAGATGAAAAAACTTTGAATTACGTGAAATCAAACATTGAAAAAAAAATTTAAACCTTTAACATTCGGGGAACTGGAAGAAATCTGCAAAAATATTAAACATTTTAGAGGAATTTTCATGAGAGATACATTACCCGAAAAAGTTAAGAAATTCGAATGTGGAATTGTGAATTTAGACTCGATTATGGGAAGTGGAACGCATTGGATTTGTTATTATAAAAATGATAAGAATGCATGTTATTTTGATTCGTATGGAAGAATTGAGGACAAACCACCTATAGAATTGATTAAATATTTGAAAAATCAAGCGTCTACTACAATGACTCTCAGATTCAAGACTATAAAGATCCCCCAATTTGTGGACATTTGTGTGTTTTTGTTTTGAATGAACTGAGTACTGGTAAAGATTTTAAAGAAGTTGTTAACAAATTATTGCTTAATAAATATGGATTCACAAAATATTTTTGACGTATTTGGAACACAAATTATTCAAAATGTAGATAATAGTTTGAATTTTGATAGTTTGAGAAATGAGTTTGATAACAAGTTAGAAAATTTATTACAAACCCTTCCAGATTCAGATATGTTTGCTGTCGAGATTGAAGATTTTAAAGCAGAATATGATAACAAACTTGCAAATTTCATGAGTTCAAATGAAGTTGCTGATAAAATAAAAAACATTGGAAAAAGAAGTTGATGATGGTGTAAAAAAATTATTTACCAATTTAATGTCTCATATCGAAAAAGCTGATAAAATTACTGAAGCGATCAAAGTTGAAAAGAATTATGTTAGTTTGGCTAATAAAAAAAGAATTGTCGGTGTTCGACCTGGTATTGACAAACATGATGTTGTTGTTAAAGAACAAATTTTAAAACCTCTACAATTATCAGAAAACATCGATATTGTTGATTTACATGATCCGAATGTTAAAAATGCCTTAGATTTTTAAAGGAAAAAGAATTAGCGGTGTTAGTAAAGGAATTAATCCATTTGATGTTGTTGTAATGATTCAATTAGAAGATCCTATTAAAATGTTTAATGAACTAAAACAAAATTATGAGAATCATAAACAGCATGTTAAAGATTTTACAACAGAAGTCTATGAAAAACTTGATGAAAGAAGTAAAAGATCAGTAGACGATGTTGGTGAATTACTTGATAAAGTAAATAAACTAGAAGAAAACTTTAATACATATAAAAATAATGTTAATGAATTAGTTGGTGAAGTAATTAACAAAATTCTGGAAAATTTTGATACACGTTTCAATGAGAAAATAAACTTTTTTGAAAATTTAGGTACACGTTTCAATGAGAATGTAACACATAATAATGAATTACTTAAAAGAATAGATGATCAATACTCTTTATATCTCGATAAAGTAAATAAACTAGAAGAAAACTTTAATAAATTTAAAGAAGATGTTAATAAATCTTTTGAAAACATTGATAACAGATTTAATGGATTAGGCGGCTATGATGACTAATTTTTCCTTATATAAATGGCGCTCATATATTGTGTGAGATGTAAAGAAAAAACTGCAACAAATGATATAAAATACTATGCAAACATCAATGGAGTTAAGAGAATTTCTGGAAAATGTGCTGAATGTAACGCAAAAAAGAGCCAATTTATAAAAACTTGATTTTGAAATTTTTTCCTAATAAATAGAGATGGCGGGACATTACAGTGCTTTCGATCTTTTTATCATGCAACACGAAAGAGATTTGAAAAAAGAACATTGGGATGACATTTCTCAAAAAATATGAATTATCCGAAGATATGATGAGATTATACGTAAACAAATTGAATTGGTATAACATTGCAAAATATCAAACTCTGTCCCCAGAGTTCATTCAAGAAAATATACATTATCAATTAAAAGATCATAATGTCTGTTCTTTGTCTCTATCAACACTTGAGTATAAAGTTTTTGGATGAAAATAAAGATACAGTTGATTGGAACAATATTATAGATAGCGGTTACTATCCTGTGCAGATTTTATTGAAATATTTGACCGAGATCGCAAAATTTAAGGAAGAGAATCCTGAATATGACGAAGTAGATCATTAAAAATGACTCTAATCTTTTTAATTATTTTACTAAAATTTATATCTTTTCTTATAAAAACGTACATTAGATCGATGAAAAAATGATACACGATGTTTAAAAATTTCTAAATTTTCTCTTATTAAATGGCGGACTACAGAAAATATGCTAGTGATATTGAAAGGGCGGAGTTTAAAAATTTCTATCCAATTAGTAAACAACATTTGAATGAACCGAATAAAAGAACTGAGTTTAATATTGATTTTGGAGATAACTTTTGCTCGTCTAACTTCCAGTTTTATATTTCTGGAACTTTAACAAAACAAGATGGTCAAGCATATCTTGGAACTGATAATGTTAGATTAATCGATAATTTTATACCGTTTTTATTTTCTAAGATTGAAGTAAGAAAACACAATAAATTGATAGAAGAAGTCGAAAACTGTGGCCAATTAAACACAATTAAAGGAACTATTTCGTATTCAAAAAGTGATGTTATTTCTCAAACTTCTAATGGCTTTGAATCAGATTTTAAATTTGGTGTTTTTGAAGCAGCTGGAAATTTATCTCATTTTGGATTAGGATTTTTTGAAAATGTTACTATTCCGATCTATAAAGGAGGATTTTATCTAAGTTTTATAAGAGCAGAAGACGATGATGTGATTCTGAAGACTGCAACTGGAAATGTTATGCCTGTTGATGGAAAAATAACAATTACAGATTTTTTTATTAGAGTTCCAATGATTGATTATAAAATCACGAGTAAAATAAGGTTGATTGATGAAATTACAAAAAGTCAAAACATTATGTTTAATTTTCTAGATTGGCATTACTGTGAAAAAGAAAAAAAATATATAAATAAATTTCATAGAAACTAATAATTAAATTCATTGACGAGCTCCCACCTATACTTCCAAGCTAATTTCATGTATTTCCCTAAACTTTGCCAATCCATTCCGTTTAAATAGCAGTCATATTCATGTTTTGATAATGTACATTTTCCGAGATAATATTTTCTAATATGCGATAAAATCGGGCAGACCGCAACGTAGTGAAACACGTTCTCATTTTCATGCCTGTTGCACAATGGACAAGAAAAGTTTCCTTCCTGCAACCATGGCTTGTAATTGAGGTCAACAAGTTCGGCTCTGGCCTTTATTGCCCAAGATATAATACTGATATCTGTATTATCAGTGAGGAACGACCTATCACCAAGGTCGATATTGAGGGTCAGGTACTGTGAGTGGTACAGAGAGGTCCTCGCTCCGCCTACACAGTTAGCGCGCCACGCGGTTCTCAACCCCTCCACCACGCTCCTCAGCTGATCCGCCACTCTCTCCCTCTCCTCTATCCTTAGGTCTACAGTGATACCACACTTGCGGCCCAACTTTACCCATTCCTGGTACCAATAGATGCGTTTATTGATTATTTCCTTCGCGAGAATTACAGGTAGCCGATCTTGAGGTAATGAAAAAAGTTTAGAAATATAATCAAGATTATAGTTTAATGTATAAAAGAGCAACTTTTCAAATTTTGTTTCTAAATATAAAACATAATTAGGCGTATTAGTAGGGAGAGAGAATAATTTTTTAATGAAATATTTTTGTACCGACGCAACCTTCTCGTTTTCAAAGCATCCCCACAACTGAGCGCCATAACACAAAATAGACCGTATTATTGTATTGTAACACGTGTACTTACCACTCAATGGAACTTTGTTATTTTTTAATAATCCCCCCCAAATTGAACTGATTGCAAATTTTTCCGATTTTTATTTTTCCTCGAAATGTAATTTCCAAGATAAAGTTGTATTAAGGCTAATTCCCAAATATTTATACTGATTCACCGTCTCCACCCTTTTACCTTTGTATAACCATTTGTCATTGGCTCCCAGTTTATCCCCTTTCCTAAAAACAACAACTTTTGATTTATTCAAATTTACCTGTAAATTCCAATTTTTCGCAATAAGTTTCCAATCTGCTGATCATGTGCTAGAGGCTCGCGGCTGTAGGCGCTATCAGTACAATATCGTCCGCGAACATCAACACATTAACTCGCTT
This sequence comes from Homalodisca vitripennis, assembly GCF_021130785.1. Classification (NCBI taxonomy): domain Eukaryota; kingdom Metazoa; phylum Arthropoda; class Insecta; order Hemiptera; family Cicadellidae; genus Homalodisca; species Homalodisca vitripennis. The sequence goes on along the minus strand of NW_025776608.1, from coordinate 80,483 downwards.
GCCTCCAAAACTGCATCCTCCTCCCAAAACTTCCGGTAAATCGTTAATAAAAAGAGAAAATAATAACGGACTAAAAATGCAGCCCTGTCTGAGGCCCATCTGTGTGGCAAAACTATGAGTCAGCCCCTCCCTGCACCACACACTAGCAGAGGTGCCATTGTTCAGTTGTTTTATAGATTGTAACATCCGCGTCGATACTCCCAAACACGATAACTTGTATATTAACGATTTTCTGTCGATAAAATCGAATGCAGAGGTGAAGTCCACAAAAAAACAATACAATTTTCCTGAATCCATCGATAAACTTAAACTTATCATACATGTTAAATTAAATATGTTGTCAATTGTGGAGTAAACCTTTCTAAAACCAGCTTGAAATTCGGTAATAATCTTTTTTTACTCAATCCAATTATATAACCTGTTATTCAACATACCAGTAAACAATTTAGCAATACAATCAATAAACGAGAGACCACGGTAATTTGTTGCCACATTTGGGCTTTTCTTTTTTATGTAACGGGTTTAAACTATGGATTTTTTGAAACTTTCTGGTATAATGCCATCTTTATAAATTTTGTTATAAATTGTTAGTAAAGTGGTAAGTAAGGAATTTGGAGCATTTTTGAAAAATTCATAGGGAACTCTGTCAAAGCCTGGGGCTTTACCAGACTTCGCTTTAAATAATACAGTTTTTAACTCAATTTCAGAGAATTCCGCGTCCAAATAATAATCTGCTACTGCCGGCTCCGCATAGCTGACACCACTGGCTAGTAGTGGAGGGTTCAATAGATTTTCGAAGTGTTTTATCCATTCTTCAGGTGTAATATTCCCTGTATCCTTATTAGAATGTCTTTTAAAATGATTGATCGCCCGCCAATAGTTCCTTGTATCTCTGACTTGGTTTAAATGTTGAACAACTTTATTATAATATCCAATTTTTTTTCCCTACACACAATTTTGTAAAGTTTATTTGCTTCCAAATATTTCATTCTGATGCTGCTAGAGTTTGTTTTGCGAAAAATATTAAGTAACTTAAATACGCGTTTTCTTAATTTTAAACATTCATAATCAAACCGAGGCTGTTTGTTCTTCAAATAAATCTTCCGATTATGTATTAATTTGAAACTTGCTGTATTAATTATGCTTTCGGTTACCCTACATACATTTTCTTGGTTGTCATTACTCAACTCATAATCTATAAATACTCTGTTTATTTTATTAACATATGTTCTATTATCGCTATCTGTCCATTTCAATTTAGGTAACAATGGTAGCAGTTTTTCCCTCTCCCCTCTCCCCTCAACGGCAAGGTCACTCACTTCAACAGTTACTTCGATTGGCAAATGGTCAGAACCGTGGTGGGAAACCACTTGAAAGTCACGGACGAGGTATAAACAGTCTATTGACACTGCCACCAAGTCAATAACAGAGCAGCCCATAGCACCTACAAAAGTGTATTCTCCTTTTTGATCTCCTGGAGATCGTCCGTTTAAAATAATTAACCCTAAATGATCGAAGAGTTCCAATATTCGTTTCCCTTTCCCGTTCAAAATTGAATCCTTCGATTTTCTATTAACACTAAGGTTACTATTTAATTCATTTAACATTAATTCCGTTATACTCTGCTCAAAACCAAACTCTTCCATTGATATCACCTAAAATTACTAAATTGTCTATATGATTACGTTCGGAAAAATTCAGTAGACTAGTATAGTCCCTGTTCCAGTAATTATAATTTAAATAAACCGGCATAAATAGATTTTTTTGTTTCTATGGCTGTCATTTATCTGAATTAATGTAAACGATTCTACTGAAATAAAATGTATGTAAATCTACCAAAGCTAGCCAATCTTGTTGCCGGACTGACCTGAATTTTGAAATCTCTAAATTTGCTTACAATAAATTCGATATCCTGTTCAGAACAAAAACGTTCAAGTAAAATAATAATATCATAATTACTAATAAAAATTTATAAAGGAAACATCACTTGCCTTAAGTTTTAGACCACAAACATTGTAGCAGACTATTCTTAAATTATACTTTCCATAACCAGTACTCTTTTCCCTCACGCTCGGCAGCCCCCCGGATGCAGGATCGGCAAAGTCTCCACAGCCCTCGGTGGTGTTCGCAGCCGGTCCAGTGCTCGTCCCTGTCCCCGCGGCTGCTGGGTCCGCGGCACCTGCTCTCACAGTCGTCGTTGCCGTGTTCGCACCTCTCTCCGGTCTTGGACCTCCCGGCTGTCGCTGTTGTCTAGGAGCCCGCTCTCTCAGCCCATCCAGGAAGTCGATAAAGCTGTGGTTGAAGAGCGTCTTTAACTGGTCAGCGCCGTCTCTTTGTCGTGCCATTAGCTTTCCATCCTCCCATGTAAACCTGGTGCTATTAATGGTTAGGTGATCAAAGCTAAAGGCATCCCCATCCTGCCAGCCACACGCTCCACCTCAGACCGCACCGCCGCTAGACACGAACGTTTATGACGCACCTCCATAGGGAAATCCCTGTGCACAGTGTACCCTGTTCCCTTCAGGGATGAAATTCGGGACATGATGTAGTCGACATCCGCATCCTCTTGGGGATGAGCTATCACCGCACTACCGTCCTTCCCCAGAAGATGTGCCCGATTAACCCACAGTCTATCCCACAGCCTAACATTTCCCTACAAAACTTTAGGACCACCTGCTTGTAATCTGGGCTCTTTTCCGTCCATTTAAGCCCTCTAAATATTAGATTGTTTCTTCTAGACCGGCTTTCTAGATCCAAAAGTTTTTTACATATAACCTTTTCCTGCAGTTGGAGGCGTACAACATCGACTTTCAACATTTTATTCTCCTCGGCTAGCTCTTTCACCTGTCTTGAGAGGTTGACCAAATCGTCTTTTGTTGCCAATTTGGGAAAGCTTTCTGATCAAGCAGACCACTAAGTCCGGCCATTAACTGTCCGTGAGTAATATCACCCACCTTCTCGTCCTTCGTGTTGGCGTCCATGAGCTCTTCTCCTGGATTATCAGGTGACGTTGAGGGTCGCTGGAGTTTGGAATTTCTGGCTAGTGGTGAAAAAATATTGGTCGATCTTAGCCTCAGTCATGTATGCACTGTCACATTCACTAAATACGAACTGCAACAACAGTAAACCGCTCGACACACGCACCACGCCACGTCACCGCTCGACACGACCAAGACTGGCCGAACACGTTCTTACTGCCGCTCACTGATAACGACCAATTAGTGTATTTAACGCTTATCTACACACTAATGGATTATTGAATAGCTTGCTCCTGTGTTTACTTATCACTGAATTTAGCCGTTTATATTACTATGTGCTCTAAGAATTACTTTAGAAAACGATATTTCAAAGAACGATATGCAAACGTGACCAAATGAAACGGCAACAGTAGTGCCAACCCTATTGCTAATTAGTATATCTGCTACTAACATTGTAAAATGATACATACACTAAGATTACTTTCCGATGGTTTTCCTTGCAGCGATGAAAACTGAACAATTCGCACTGGGCAAACTGCTTTAACCGTTTTAGTTCATTTAAGCTTCTGTCCATATGTTTTGTATGTCTTTCTGTCTGTATATATATCCGTCCAGCTTTAATTTATAACTATATGTCTCTCTGTCCACGCCTAAAAAACGAAGTGACGTACAGACAAACTTTGCATTAAGCTTCACTATTATGTATAAAAAAAAAACAACAAAATAATAACACCCACTGATAGAGCTGATCGCCTCACGTTCTAAGATTTTAGGATCTTAGCTAGAGATACTATATATTCAAAATATGTGTGTAACCGCATGTATTGTCAGTATACTCGACCTTCAATTTTTTATTCACCTCTATATTCTGTATGTTAAGACCTTCGCACAGGCCAGTGGCCCATGGGAATAGGAGTAACAATCCTTAAGAGGGAATGAGCCTTTCTTTGCAATGTCAAAAATTTCCATGCATGGCATATGTTGTAATAACATAAAGATCCAGAGTTGAACATATTGGCTACTAGAAGTTAAGAGCTCAGTGTGTTGTACTTGCTAGTGTACTGCGCCGCACGGCCTGGTAACAAAAGCGTTAAAGTTGAATTTTATTTTTTTTATGTAAAACTGTAGTGCTTGAAATGCCTTTTTATAGTTTAATAGAGGATTATAAACTTTAACATAGCTTTTATAATTAAAATTCAGTTGAATTTACAGTGGCCAAGTAAAATATTATAAAACATTTGAAACATATCACAAACTTTTCAAAAACACCATACCTCGTTAACATTGTCCGTAAAATCAACAGAGAATATTAATTTATAGATATTTCAATAATAATATAAATAGTCAAACAAGTAAAATATCATCAAAAGTAACACTACTCATTCATTATACGATGCATTATTTAATTTATTACGTATCTCATTTGTTTGAATCCAAAAAGACAACATCAAAGGTCAAATTTCGGCAAATGTACGCAAGGTTCAGTCGGCGTGTTTCATAAACAATAGAACGTCCATAACTGATAGTACTGTTCAGTATATTTACATAATAACAAACTATTAAAACGACACTACTAATTATTCCCAAATCCCGTCTTCATTTGTTTGTCGTAACAATTATTTTTTGAAGTAAATGATAAGACCTTTCTACATCTTTGGGGATTTTCAGTGGGGAGAACAAATGTGTTTCAAAAATGTATTAGTATTAAAAGTTTTATATTTTAAAATAGATTTATCCTTATTTTTTATATTTTAATATTTATTTGACTTTTTGGTAGAGTGATAATATGATGTAATAAGTGTGAAAAAAGGAATCGAAAATGTTAAGTTCAAAAAACAGAAATGGAATGGATTTCAAATGCAATCCTTACTTTCTTACCATGTATTTTTTGAAGAAAAAAACTGTACATGATATGTTACACTTTGTTAATTTCTATGTACTTTGAAATACCAACCGTAATCCAACTTTCAAGTTTATATTTCAAATCATAATCTCCAATTTTTTATATTAATTTAACATGCAATAATAGAAGCCATTCAGGCCAAAAATACGAATGTATTACATTGCATGATATATCAGGGAAAGTTACATGTGTAGATGTGAAATACTGTATAAAAATATATTTTTACATAGAAACGCTTCATTGTCAATCTATGAGTTATGACTAAGCGCCATTGAAATCGAACCTTCAGTAGGCTGTCTCAAAAGCGTTTCTTTATAGATGCTTAAATACACGATTTTTCGGGGTAGTCCTACTGAGTATGGTGTAATTCAAGTTCACGCTACTAGGTGTCTCATATTATTTGTTTATACATTATTGACATTTAAACACTGCATATTCATGATAATGTATGACTTTTTGCAAATTTTAATATTATCAAAGGTATATCCTTGACAGGACGTTACAAATAAATCTATTTTTTCCTTATGACAATTAAAAAATTTATGGAAACAGAATGTCTTATCACTTAACGTTTCGAAAACTAATTCATGCATATTTCCGTTATATAAAATACAGTTACTTAAACGATTTAAATATTCATATTTCTAATAATCATTATTACAATGAATACGCCTGTAATAAAATTGAGAGGGCGTTCGTCGTCATACAAATACTTTGATGTTTTGTTTGATTTCCGAATGAAATGGATAGATCATATTTAAAAAAAACTAATGCTTAATGGCATTGTGAGTTTTTTTAAAGAACGAAAAAACTTATTAAGTTTATGCGCAAAGCCATTTTTCTTAGTGCATTCTAGCTTGGGTGGGGCGGGCGCTTTTTTACTTACATTTTAAAAGTGTAGCCATTGTTCATAAATATATTGTAAAGACGGTGTATGCGAAGGATAGAATCCCTCCAACCATAGACATCCCTCTGACTTATGGTTTCAAGAAACTGGAATTCTACTGATGAAAAAAATTCTTAAAGTCTTATTTATTGATATTTACAAACATTTTGGATAATTTTTTACAATACCACATTCTCACAAACGTAAGATTAAAACTATTCACCAACACTAATTCATAGGTGGCAATAAACATATTTAATCTATGACATATTATATCGTAATTACTGTAGCCTACTGATTTTAGAAATTTTAATTCTTCCTCTCTAAAAGATTTTAAAGTAAGAAGGCCGAGTCACTTTTCTCTGTTGACTACAGAGGACAGACTGATTGACAGTTAGAGCTGTTCAAAGTTTTGGCGGGCCCTTGAAAATATATACGGCCGGGCCCCGTAATGTACCTCCACCCACCTCGGTACAAGTGTGGCGGGACTGCCTGGGCCCCGAGAGGGCTTGGGCCCCGTAACACTCTCCGAAAAACCTCTGTCTGAGTACGGGCTTGCTGACGGGACTGAACCCTCTGTAAGGTCTTGACTTTTGTTATATTTACTCATAAAAAGTTTTTCAAAAACATTAATAAGCACTATAATTACTTAAATCATATGCATAATTTATTCTACTTTAGTTAACTTAGAAACTATAGAATCAATTAACACGTTATACATTAAACATTAACTTTAAATGTTCCGTCCATTTAGGTCCATTTAGGCTCTTTTTCCAATAAGTATCTTAATTATACAGGAATTAGGAAGTAAAAAACTAATAATGAATTCTATATTATTTTTTTAATTTTAATTATATCTGTCTTAATTTGTATGTATGGTTTTATTCTTTTGTGATATGGTTAAAAAAATTGTTATTTATTAAATCCTTTCTTCTTAACTATAAGGGTTATTTTATCGTGAGTTGTTATTTTTCTTCATTAGTAAAAGATGTTTTCTGCTGTTTGTCAATTATATATTTTGTGGAAGTATAGACTATTTTTTTATTTGACTTCTGAGTAGGGATATTATGTTTTTCAGGCTATTTTTCACCGCAACCGTTAGTTGTAAGATTTATAATAGGTTTCTAGGTTCTTTATTTATAATCCTGTGCCAAATTGCTTACTCATAGGATCTCTCACCCAACAACTACCTGTACTGTTATATCTTTACGATGATTAATGACGAAAAAGTCGATCTGATATATTCCCTAAACTGTACCAAACTATATACTTACAGATTGTCTCGCTTCACAACTACCTGCACTGCTATATCTTTATGATGGTTGCTGATGAAAAAGTCGGTCCGCTATATCCCCATAGCCATAGTGGAGCCCAGTAAGACATTGAGTGATTAAACTCTACGACACGAGAGACCTCTGGTGTACGATTCAGTAACTAATTCATTAAAGTTAAAGGTTATAGAATATTTCTCTTTTCAAAACCACCCTTTACTCCTTTTTATAATTTTTAATTGAAACAATGTAACACGATATAGTCGACCACTGATATTATTATTTAGTTAGCATAAACTAATTTTGCTTAAATTTCAATATTTATTATATGATGATACGTCAGAAAGAAGGTGGTTTGACGTAAGTAAGAAAATACTTCTCTTATATAAGTATAATTTGTCATCAAATATGTAGAAAAACAGGTCTGCGGTTGATGAGGCTTACGACTAGCACTACAGACCACATCATGGTTTCATTGCAACACAGAGATATACGTCGTTAATAACAAAATGGGAGTAGTTGGAGCTGGAAAATGCTCTGAGGTTGTTAAGGCTCTCATACCACCCCATAAAAATAACTTTTAAATAATTATGAAAAATCTTTCTTTTGTAATAATAATGTTGCAATAAGTGGGCCATTTTTGTAAATGTCTTCTAACATTCTTACTATAAACGTAACAAATATACAAGAAATCAGTGTATAATTTATATTTTTCTAGCACCAATCATTGTGGTCCAATTTCAAAAAACTATACTTATGTACGCTTCAGAACTATCTGAAGCTCTGGTGTGCCAATTTAAAAGTGGAATGGCAGCAGATGACCAGTATCATGCAACAAATGCAAGACCAGAAATATTGTTTAATCTAGAAACTACTAATACTAAATTAAAAATAGGCATGGTGTTGGATATTCATTAAACATATTTTATATGTGTAACATATCTAACTATAGCGTTTTTAAAACTACGTTGATTTATTTTTTTAATTAAAAAAAATTAAATTAAAATTTTGGAATCGAAATGTTGGGATTAAATTTTAGATTAGATTGTGAAAGTCAGGGTAAAAACGAACTCGTAATCCTTTGGCAAGTTAGTACTGGTAGTTTTAACTTGTTAGGAAGGCGGTTGACTGCCTTGAATTGATTAGAAATTGTCTTGTTACGGCTATTGATCACCTTGCTTGATACAGCTGGACCAATGAAAGAACACCGCGGATGACCAGCAGAGTTGATTAGAGGGGGGGGGGAGTATATAAGCGCCAACTCATAATTTTCGAACTTCTTTTGGTAGTTTTTGTGTATTAAGTTGATTACAGTGCGCCGTGTTTCTTATTTTTTTCCGTGAGGAATTGTGAGTTAAGCTCCAAATTTATTGTACTTTTTATTGAAATAGTCTTCCTGATCTGATATTAAATTAATTTTGTTGTTTTTTTATAGGAAAAAATAAAATTCATGGAAACTACAAAGCAATCTCCATAATTAATTGTCGATGAAAAATAGAGCATTATAGAATCATGCAAGTTACATTTGGTTCAAAACTTGCAAGAAAAGTGAAGTAAAATTGAACTTTGTCAATAACTTTAATTGAAATTTGGAAATTTAGTAATATATTAATATGTAACTGGAAACTGTTTTATTGTGAATTATTAATCGGTAATTAATTGAACTTTAATAATTGTTAAGAAAGTTGTAATCTGAATTGCAAAGACTTAAAAGTTAAGGTTTAACCAGTGCAAAGTTTAAATTTTTATTTTTTTAATTGTGAGTGTACTTAGAAGTGGACATTTTTATTTTAGTTATTTCCAAGTGGTATTTGATTTTTATTTTACATTTTTATTATTTTATTTCAGAAGGGAGCTCTGATTTTTTTGTTTGATATATTTGATTAATAGCCTGCTTTTATTTCTTTCCCAAAGAACTCTTAAATTTTACTAAACGGTCTGTCAATTCATTGTGGAAAATAGAGTGATGAAAATTCTGAAACGTTGAACTTATTAATTTGCCAGTTTAAAATAATTCCATTGGCTTTATTTAGACCTGTGATTCTTATTTTAGACAAACCAGATAATACTAATAGTTAAAAATTTAGTAATAAATTGTACTGAATATTCACTCGGAGCTTACTAATCGAAAAATATTTTATATCGTCTTGGATGTCTCATTGATTGATGGTTTAAATATTAATATTCTGGAATATTTAATATCTACGATCCACGGCGTTATAGTCCAGTAATAAAAGAAGTAAAAATGGGAGGCAATATGTTTATACAAAATAGTTTATTACAAACATTTAAATTCAGCCGTCAGACATGTAAGTAGTAGTTATATCAGCATATATATATAGTTGTATCAGGATATGGAAAGACTAAAATTAGCCATTTTTAGCCAAGTGTTTAACGATATTTTCAAACATTCCAGTTTTTATATTTTTATAAAGAGTGACTTACGAATCTTTAAACCTGTAAAATACGCTGGTACACCAATCTTTAGGATTTACTCTAACCTTAGTCATTAAATGTTCTCAACGTGCCCTAGTCTGGCATTCTCAGGGTTTATATCAATTAATTGGTACTAAACACCTTGCAGCATCAAAGGGTTGTTGATTGGACAATTCTATTAACTTCGTGAACATGTTTTTGTACTGTAACTCACTTTAATCCAAATAACGTCTTATAATCTGACAATTTGAATAGCGATTATTGTATTACTACATAACTACGGAGTACCTTACATTTAGTTAAAAAGATCCTCTAAATATAAAAATGAATTACATTTCCAAAGCTAAATCTCATGTTATTTTATCGCACACTTTGTTATTCAAATAAATAATTAATATATTAGTAGTTTAGGACATTTATAGCTAATGTATCACTTACATATATAGAATTATGCATTGAGTGTTAAACTTTTAAGACAATAAAGCAGAGTGTAACACGGAAGTTAAATTAATAACTTCTGCGTCAGTTCTTTTAAAACTGAGTTAAGAACCTTGCATTCTAATTAATAAACGGTTTAGTAACTTGGAAAGATAATACGACATTATTCTGATAACGTTAAGAAAAGTTGTTTTCTAGAATGTCACTTTTACCCAGGTTTTCTCTCGCATAGAGACGTAATCGTAAAAATGTGCTTTAATTATTTAATAGTCATATCTAATATTTCCTCTTTGTTATGAAATTATTCGGTAGAATAAAACATAAAACAAATGATTTTAACACTATTGAAAACTATTAGTTAGCAACCTTGACTTTGAATATGCTTTGAAATAAAAATCATTGACGGAGGTATTTCATATTTTTATTTTTAAGTGAAAACGGCAAAATATCTGCGAAAGAGAATATACACCTATCTATATTCTGAACAGTTGTTAGTGTTATAGTTTCACGTTGCAGTCCTAAGTCACATTCAGTGTAATTTTATTATATTACAAACTTTATTTGGGGGCTTTTGTGAATATTCTTTCCTCTATGTTTCGTCTGTGGACACTTGGATCTCTGTAGTGAAGATTATTAGTCAAGATTTGGAAGTTTAAAGTTCAATTTAACTTAATGGAATGCGATATTCAGAAAAATACGAGTTACATTTAGAAGGATTTTTCCCGCCACCCGTCTCTCTGTGTGTTACGGCGCATCCTTTAAGGTCCTAAATGTTTGACAATTATGTTTTGTCTGCTTAGGAGAGGAGATTAAAGTCGGACTCCTTAAATAAAAGAAATAAGCTCAAATATTTTATAATATTCTTCACAGTTGTTACGTAATATATAATAGGCTTCGCTGGGTTTTCATGCCAAATTTCAACTCTATAGCTCGATTCATTTTCGAGATATCGTGTTGACAGATAAACATAAAATCATACATTAAAGAAATGTTTACATTCACGGGGACCAAAGAGAAATCGTGTGAGCTTACTGTTAGGATTCTATGACGCTTAGTCTAACTCCTTGTTTGGACAGCACCATCATATAATTCATTTTGTCTATGTAGAAACCTCATGCAAGGTTTTACAGCAGTACTCTAATACAATTTCTGGTAAACAAGCGAAGGTACTTCCCACCATATCTGAGTTATGGAAGACTGAGGTAGCTCCACCGTGCTTTTGGATTGTGTCAGTCAACATCGTAGTGCTCTTAGTTGTGCACCTGATGAGACATGAAGATACTGGGTGCATTATTAAAATAATGACCATTTTTAGGAAAAAATGGATTTATCCATTCTATTTATAGAAATAGTGAAAATACTTCAAGATAGTCTACTCCTGCATCAGTACACCTGCGCAGACATTTCTGCCACGCTTGGAAAGCACCCTGGAAGTCCTCGACTAGGATGCTTCTTAGGAGCCTTATAACTTCAGCTCAGATGTTTCCCACCGACTCCCTGTGCTTTCCTCTCAGCTCTCTCTTCATTACGTGGAACAAAAATATCACATCGAGCTATATCAGGGCTCTGAGGAGGCTGGGGCACGACGGGGGTCTTGTTTGGGTAGGGTAGATGGTAACGGCGAAGGACGTGTTTTCTGGGGACATTTCTGTGGTGGAGCTTGAAGATGACTAATAACAGGCCAGGCGCGGGTGATCCGGCGTTTCAGTTTCAAGCGCCTCCAGATAAAAGGCTGCGTTGACAGCCTTTCCTTGCGGTACAAACTCAAAATGGACGATTCCTTGAACGTCAAAGAAGAGAAACAGCGTTGTTTTGATACGAGACTTGCTCATATGCACTTTTTTGTGTTTGGGAGAGGATTCTGTGTGCCACTGGGAGCCCTGCCTTTTTTATTCTGGATTTAAATATGTATTGATGCAGTTGTATAACTCAAATTTCTATCGAAGACAAGTTGCTAAGGTTATTCAGGCAATGGTTCACTCCGGAAGGGTGCACAGTAGATTTAGAAGTTTAGCTGACACATTATTCTCCAAAAAGATATATTATATTTTATTATGCAACAGAAATTTCATTAATATCAGTTACAAAGAGGAATTTTAATATTTAAATGTATTATAATCTAGTCAGGCATTCCTAATCTATATATATAAAAATGAATGTTTGTATGTTTGTCCTTTATGGAATCGTGAACTATTGGACCGATCATGATGAAAATTTGTACGTATATGTATTTTTACACGGAGAAGGTTTATAAGCTATGCCCATCCCTTTCCCGATTCAGGATTCCGCCCCACTGGTTACAGAAATACCCATAAGAAATGCATTGCAGTAAACATATGTTAACGTCTTTTCAAATTTTTAATCAGCTGTTCTTTGTAAACAAATATTACACTTATAGTTTTAAAGCATAGAGTAAGCTTAAGAGAAACGACAAATTTTGTTTAAACTGTTTCTGCAATCACTGTTAAACATAGACTTTACTATCCAGATAATACAATTTCAAATTTGACGTAAAAATTCACCTTTAACTGCAATATTTATTTAATATAAACCATGCTCATGCTTGATCAGAAGAGCAATGCAGATATCATAATTACTATCTTACCTTGGCTACAAATATAAAGAATGTTATAAAATCAACCTTAGTTGTTTTTTTTTGACAGAAGTATGGTTCTCAAAACTCCGTGTGTACATATTCTCTCGATCGAGACAACAAAGCAAGCTCAATCGTGGCATCGGAGATATAACTAATTTAATCTAAAATTTATTATAGTAAAAAAAAAAAATTTACTAAGTAATATAAGGACTTCGGTTCTTAAGATTTGCGTGCGAAGCCGTGGGTAACAGCTAGATAGAGGCAGGAATATGGTACATACCTTCATAATACGCCCAAGAGGCTCACGATGGAACGACTATCAATTATCTCAGCAAAGTTTAGAATGTGATAGAAAAAGAATAAGTGAATATAGTGTACTGTTTTCAACGGGAAATTGCGTGCGAAGCCGCGGGCAACTTTTGCAAAAAATTATTGAAATGCGCAGCAAAGCGCGCCGGGCCCGCTAGTACTGTATAATTTTACTTTACCCATTACCACCTCTTGTAGTGTGAAAGAGAGATCTGGCGTGAATTTTAGTAACTAATACAATGAGTTAAAACTTTTAGAACATATTTATGTCACCATTCTTGGCATAGTTTTAAAATTATTATATTATTACAACTAAAAATAGTTACCATTTTTATATCTTAAGTGAAAAGCATAGATTAATTTCAACTAATTACTATTATCTTGCTTAATAGACGTGCTAGAAATATTGCTATAAAAAACAAGTTAGAAAATTTTCCTCATAAATAGATATATCTATTTTTTATAAAGCTACGTGAAAACCTTCAATATATTTTGTTCTCTGAAGATTACGGATTAATGTAAGCATATTCTCCCTGAACTCTTTTGCGTACTGAGAGGATTATACACAGCACGAAACATAAATTAGTAGTTTTTACACAATACATAACAAAGTATTTTATTGACTAAAATTAATTTGTACTTCTATTAGCACTACAATAGAAACTATTCTAGTGTTTTGTGCTGTAAATAATTGCTAAAACTAGGATGTAAAGTGCTTTGTGTAACGAGAAATAGTAAGTAAAACCTATGATTTATATTGAATTAAAGTAACTCATCCATATAAGTCCTGGTCCAGACCTGCTTCTAACCATCACATACTGGTCCTGGTGCTACTTCCGGGGCTTGTTGTGAATTGAACAAAGTTAGAAAAATTGCAGCGACGTAACACTTTAAGATTATTTTAAAATATTCAACTATACAAATGTTATATTGTTTCCATGGATATAAAATAATATTTTATGTAAATTGCTGCTTCCGTTTCACCAGTCTCTTATATTGCTGACGTCTCGACTACAACTGGCACTAAACAGATCGCTTGTTATCTGATTACCCAAACCCGTAAATTTTACTGTGACAAACGTGTGAATAAAATATAGTTATAAGAATTTTAATGAGATAGTTCCAGGTGTAAATTTATAATATTTATGCTACATTATTAATGTGTGGATACTAATTTTTAATAAGCTCCAAAGATGAACGATTTTTGTTTGGATACTTCTTAGAATAATATAGATGAATTAAATTTTACCCTATTATTCCTAATATTTACATTTCTTAAGGAAAAGAGTATTTTTATCGAAGTTTATTCAATGACACATAGTTTAATGTGCTATAACTTAGTTTAACCTATTTCCTAATTTGTGATCAACATTTAAAATAATGAGAATTTGAAATCTTTTCGTCTTAAAATGAGCTTTCAATCGAACTGTAATTATTATTACAAATCTTTAGAAATATCTTGAAATTTCATTATAAGAGGTTAGCATGGACAATATTTACCTCATAGAAAAAACTTTTATGGGGCTGAACGAAATATATGAGATAAGATGATAGTAGCTAAATTGTACCTATCAAGATGTAATAAAATTAACCCATAAACTATTTTGAACTTAGATTTAAACAGGCATATTCCATTGGGTATCATAATTGTTGTTAAAATAATAACAAGAGCTCAACCATTCCGAAATATTTTGAGGACGAAGAATCGTACCAAATTATTTAGGACATGAAGGATAATGGACACATACTTACAATTCCCATACTATCGTGGTTTTTTGAAAAAGCTCTCCACTGGTGGATTAAAAAATTACAGGAGTAAAAAATTTTAAACGATTATCAAAGACATAACAAATCCAAATGTTTTCGATGAATACAGTTTTAACTCTATTGCCTCTAAAATAATTCTATTCCAAAATATGCACATGTACCAATTAAACAATTTTACGATCTTGCTATACTGAAAATGGAAGGAAATAAATCTAATAATACATTTTACATTATGTTATATATTATATTTTTCTAAAACTAAGAATACTTATTAATTAATGATTTAATAGCATACTTTTTAAACGGTGAGTCAGGTTTATATAAAAACATTTAATAATCTTAATGCAAATGTCCCAGAGATCAAATAACCTTGATGCGTTTATAAAATCTATCTATATATATATATATATATATATAAATTAATGTTTGTCCTTTATAGATTCAGAAACTATTTGACCGATCATTACGAAAATTACTATGTATATGTATTTTTCCACGTAGAAGGTTTATATGCTATGCCCATTGATGTAACTCACCACCATGAGGCGCTGCAAAATATATAAGTTATCAAGGCGCGTGCACATTGTAAACTACAGTCACTTTAAAATTAATCACACAAAAAATTTAAATAAATGTGATTAATATTCCTCAAAACCATCAAGCTCAACACATTTACTAAGCCTTATAAGATAAAAAATCACTATTCCTGTATCTTTCTATTCCTAAATAAAAATCTTAAACATTGTCCAAAGATAGTTGATAATCTAATCTGCAATAAGATTGTGTCAATCACACATTCTTGTAAATTAATGCTATTCCATCTCTTTATGGTTTATAGTTAGGTTTTATTTAGTTGTACTAAGTAACTGTAAAGTGTAGTTCTTATTATTTTTATGCTATGTTCTGTAACTAAGAACAACAATCGCAAATTATAAAAATTAGTCTAGTATATTAGAGATAAAGCCCATCTATTTAACCATGTTTATGTGCAGTAAGAAACCCCGATGGCTGAGCCACAATCATACCCAGACAAATTAAATAAACTACCAGTTATTATAAATAGTACCGCAATTGCTGTGTGCCGAAGTAGATATGACAGTAATTAAGTTTAGTAAATCGTTGGCCCTATTGAAGTTCTTAAAGAAAATGTATTTAAATTGTAAAACTTTTAATCGTGTAACCTTCTATATGCTTAGAAAATTCATTTTCATTGAAATATAATTATTTATATCTTTTAAACTCATATTTTTAAATTTACAATTGACGCTAAATATTGCTTCATTTCCAAGAAAACCGGCGTTTCTTATATACATTTATATACTTTGTAATGACTTAAGTTTATTACGTAAAAATTTAACTGTCTTTATGAGAGTTTTAATTACCTGAATTTTAAATTAACAAACTATATTCAACCTGTTAAGGAGTAGCTAAAAGTGGTTACAAATTGTACTGACGGTTATAACCGTCTAATCCAAAAAGAGTAATGACGGTTTTAACAGTCCACCACAGGCTTGTTCAAATAGTTAATATTACGGCTAAACAGCCGTAATCTATTAAGAATCTATTGTAGCGTTCTTACTTATTATTTTGACTGGAAAACGTTCAGTGTACGTATTGCTTAAAGGTGCTACTTCCTAGCGAAATTATATATAACCATAGCTTACTTACCTGGTTTTCCAGGAATTATACTGGAGTACATATGACCGTTTTATTAATACTCCGGTAAAATGAGTGATTATCTGAACTAAAGTGATCTATTGAGGTACATGGAATAAAAAAATCCTTCTTTTATTAGCATAAAAGGAAAAGGAATGAAATTGCTTTTGAGCACACTAATTGTAAGTTTTCGGGTTTCAAAATTACTACACAGTGTCAAAATTAAAAAAAGTACAGTTTTAAGTCCCAGATTGTGCAACAAAATTATTATTTCGGTCATTTGTAATATGTCCATACATTTGGATTGAATACAACTGTTAAGTGTTCTTATTCCCTGGAGTCCATTAATCATAATGTTACTTACTCTATTAGACCCGAGGTAGATACGTCATTACTCCTCAACAGATTAAAACATTTCACAAGAATTACTTTTTACTATATAATAGTAAGTGAATATCCTTATAAGAGTACTTATACTAAATATTTATTTTAATTTGTAATACTTCATTCTTACATAATCCAAATTCACATATAGGATCAAGTAGGACTAATATAGATCATGAAGTTTTTTTTGAGTAGCTTAATAAAAAAAATTAAAAAAAACTAGAGTTAATTATCTATGTTAAAATTTACATTTACATATGCAGGTACATTTTTACATAAAGATTACTGCAGTAAAGAATAGTTTTTGAGAAGTTACAGAGTAAATGTTAGTTTTGAAAATGTATAGTGTAAATATTAGATTTGAGAAGGTATAGAGTAAATATATAACATAAAATTCCTTTTAATTCTTAATATTAAATGGATCGGTATACATATTCAGAGAAACTAAACACCAGTTTCTTAGAACAACAACATGTCAGTAACAACTTATTGTTACGTTCTCTAAATGCACAACAAGATTAAAACTGTTCTCACTTTCATATCGTTTTGAAATAACATTCCCTTTAGTATGGAAAGATATCGTAGCATACATATTACGTAGAGTTTTTTGTGTGAAGCATTACATTTAGTTACCCTCAGGTTAAACGTAAAAGGGTCTTAATTATATTAGTTTATGCAATTGTTGAAATCTTTACCTAAAGATTCAAGTAATATCCTTGTTATAATTCCTGAACTGGAAATATATTATACAAATTCAACAATATAGAGTTGTTCATTGAATACGAATCGCTTTATTCAATAATGCAGAGTGTAGCACGGAAATAAATAATTGCTCTCTCAGTTCTTATTAGAAACAAAGGTTAGAAACTTACACTGTTATTAGTAAACGGTGTTAAAAATTGGAAATATGATGTGAAGTTATTGTGATAATG
The DNA here is from genome assembly GCF_021130785.1 of Homalodisca vitripennis. NCBI lineage: Eukaryota > Metazoa > Arthropoda > Insecta > Hemiptera > Cicadellidae > Homalodisca > Homalodisca vitripennis. The sequence continues at coordinate 62,927 of NW_025776608.1, read as the reverse complement.
TTGAGAAAATGTGTTTACTGGAGTTTAATTTTTAGCCAGGGTTTCTTTCACATACGAAAATCATACTCGAACAAGTATAATTATCTACGAATAATATATAATTGCATATAATATAGCAAATTGTCTATGATATTTGTAGAGTAAAATATTAAACAAATGTTTTTGACATTGTTGCGACTACTAGCAACATGGAAATTGAATAAGCTTGATGAAAGGTGCATAAGCTCCGTGAAGAAAAGCAATGGCGGAGGTATATCCTAGTCTAATTTCCAAGAGAAAACGCTAAAATCTACTGGAGAATATATACTGTAACTAACGATTATTTTATTTTATAGATATAATGTTGGGAGATGAGTAGAAATCAATCATCCAGAAAAGAAAGTTTTATATTTCACGGGGACCAATGAGAAATTTTGTTGCTTATCAAGTTACAGTCTTTGTACCAAATGAACGAGACACATGGGGTTGGATATAACTGAGGTTGTAGTAATAAATATTCGATTCAAAAATTATACTTATAAGTTTAATTGTAGGTTTAAAATAAAATAATATGTAGCCACTTTGCACCCAAAATAGAGTAATAATAAACTTGGTATGAGTTGGTATGCCCGGCCGTGAGCATTATGGCTCCAATGTTTTTTTGACTTTTGCCTGCTAACTTAATAATTTATTAAAACTTTGAAATTGACTTCCCTTCACATCGATGTCGACTTACAGGCGTAACGTCAGCATCTTGGTTCAATATTGCAGCTGTAGTAAAAAAATAAAGATTTATAATCATTACAAAGTCGTCTTGTCAGAAGGATATCACCTGAATAAATCTTCCAAATAACACATCACCAAATATTATTACATAACTTTATGATTTAAATGTGTATTTTATATTACTTTCATATTAGATGTGCAGCATGAAAGGGCAAACTTACAATGTCCAAATATAAATTTTACTTACTGACAAGGCGCGCTAGGTGTTGCTTTGCAGCGATATGTTCAGGTACGAAGTTCGAGAAAAAAAAATGTATTAGTTACAAGAATTAAAAATGTAGTTACAAAGAACATCAGATTACTTATGCTAACCATCGACGAGTAGCAGGGTTGCGAAAAGTTGTATTATACAAAATTAAACTTAATAACGGTGCATCTTCTATGACGCTTAGCCTAATGGTTGGACATGAACCATCACATAACTCATTCTTGTCTATGTAGAAATTTCATGCAAGGCTTTATACCAGTTTTCTGGAAAGCAAGCGAGGATACCAAAACGCAAGATTGCGATAAAGTTATTTATTGACAACAACGTTTAACATTGACTACCATATACTATACTTTATTTTTACTTTACTAATAAAAGAGTTACTTCATGTTGCCTGATAGGAATTGGTTTGCTTACATAATTATTTATTCAACTATTTTCTCGTTTCCATCATGGTTACCTAAAGGTACTTGGAAAAATATTCAGTGTAGCTAATCCAAATCCCATCAGTTATAATGCACTAATATCAAACACAGTGTTACTCAAATATAAATTAGGCTTCATGCAAATTTGAAATACTTTAGGTCGGTTCGTTTTCAGGATATATCTTGGAGAGTCACAAACAAAAGTAACACGGTCATCACAGATAATTACATGTTAAGGACTGAAATTATTTTAAAGAATTAAATGTCAAAAACATTTTCTGTAAACATTACATTAATTTAACAACACAGACTATACAAAACTGAAAATAATCTTAGAGAGAATATAAATTTAAAATCCTTATGCGAGTTTCTGCATGTTGTCGAAGTAGATGTTTTTCAATGACATTGACGAATACATTGTTTTCGATAATTAGCAATCAAATCTGATATGACGTTAAAGTCGAGTAGAAAAAACAATATGATATAATATAGTGTGTTTTTTTTTTCTATGAATTTAAAAGAAAGCATCCACATCCTAACGCTCCAATACGAAATGTTCGAGGCTCTTTAAATATCTAGTTTGAAATTTTACACTACTATTTTATTTCAAAGCTAATTGTGTTTTACAGTTCTATGTATAAATTAAAGATTATTGTGTACAAAATTATGGTACTCGGTCATTAATAAGAGAAAATATTGAATAGCAATTTATAGTAGCATTTATTATGATTAAAGTAAAATGAACATGTAAAAATCAGAACCTTAGTTGCCCCGGTATCTGGGTATAAACTGCAAAACCTATAAGTTTAGATGGCTCGGCACTTCTTAACAATTATATTAATGGTTCCCATCTGATTTTGCAGTAGATTGACTTTCCTGACAGGGTTTGATGGAAATTAAATCCCGATAAACAATTTTTGTAAAAAGTTTTCTACCAAGTAGAACCCAGTATTATTTCCTAATATATAATTTTCATTTACTTTCTTAAGAGTAAAATTATCATTCATAGTGTAAATTAAACTACATCTAATCTAAGAAGTTGTTTCTATAACTGTATAATTTCAATTGGTTGTTGTAAAGTGGAAGAGAGCTCTTATAATATCATTTAATTGAATAAATTAAAGATAAAGACCATAATTCTCTTCAAATCTGTACAACACCGTGTTTAGAAATCATTCAGATTAAACAAATTAACGCAATATGTTATGAATTTTAATCCTAAATGAGCTAACGTTTTAATTTCAAACTATTTTCAATATTTACACAACTATTAAATGCCTGAAAGATGTCTCTCAGACACATTTATTTTAATAATTCTCTTGGTAATATTTACACTTTTTTTATAAAACATGTGAGAATGGATATTAAAACCTTTAGTGATTTCGAAGATGATAGTTGTAAACTGATTATTTCTGTACACTTAGAGTACTGAAGGGATTTAAAATCATAAATCACAAGTTCTTTCGTTTTGTCCCACAAAAAAATCGAAAGTTATTCTTGATCAAGATAAAACAAGAAAATAAACTGAGTCAACAACCAGTTAAAAAAATTAAATATATAGACCATAATTCTCCTCAAATCTGTACAACACCTTTTATATAAATAATTGAGTTTAAACAAATTAACGCAATAATTTCTGAATTTTAATACTAAATGAGCTAACATTTACTAATATAAAATTATTTTCAATATTTACACTACTATAAAATGTCTGAAAGATTTCTCTCAGACACATTTAAGTAAATAATTCTTTTGTTAGTCTTTACACTTTTTATAAAATATGTGAGAATGGATCTTAAAACATTTGGCGATTTTAAAGAAGATAGCTGTAAACTGTTTTCTTTCTGTACACTTAGAGTACTGAAGGGATTTAAAACTATAAATCACAAGTTCTAAGTTCGTCCACAAAACATACAAAAGTTATTTTTTTGGTCAAGATAATCATTATCAAGCAAGAAAATAAACTCCTGTATAATTCCTTAAAAATTATAATCCTTTTAACTTATAACGCGTTATACTTACATAGGAACTGTTTAACTGTTTTTACTGTGGTTAATTACCTCTAAAACTAGGATGTAAAATTTCTTTGAGTAAAAATAATAATCAAAGTAAAAACTTAGAATAGTGAATAATTAAAGTATCTCATCTATAAATCCAGGTCGGCGTCACATTACTTCTGGTGTAGATTTTCCAGGTCCTGCGTGTTGTAATACTAAGGGAACATTAAACCTTTTGAATTAATCGATAATAATGAAATACCTAACTTTTGCTGTTTCCATGGAAATTTAATATTATTGATAACTTAACTATTGTGTATATTTCACCTGTTTATTTTAGTTTGTTTTTGTACCTTCGCATGCGTGTTTGCATCTCTCCTGCTAATAGCACTCTTATTATCTGATTATCCACACATATACGTACTATCGAAGCAAACAAGAGACAGTACTTAACAAATATCGCGTTGGAATCGGTAATAGTTTTCTGTTTTTATTAAATAGTAGGAATAGTTAAAACATTATATCTTAAAATAAAAGCTATTAAATAAGCCCTCACTACTACATATTGCTCCAAGGCTTGTAAGGGTCAGATTCTGCGGAATACTTTAAATTGTTTTGAGAAGACAAAATAGGGGATGCAAAAATACTCGTTTGACACATGACTATCTTCACTATTCCTCAAATAAATAGTTTTCTACCCTCACAGATTTTACACCTAACAAAAATGGTCTATATGTACGTAAAATTGCTCTACTAAGATATTTCTGGTGGTGATCTAGAGTATTGTTACAGTTCGATTTACATACCTGATAACGAAAACACTACGTACCTTTTATGTCACCGGCTAGAAGGTTCAGGTAGATTTAAGTTGCAGTTCAATAAACTGGTACACTAAAACTTATGTTAATCAACCACCTCTTTTTGTATAAGCTAAAACAACGAGATTACACTAACTCTGAAACACCCCATGCACTTGGGATTTTTGAGTGCTGCTAGCCTCTGTTAGCTTCATGTTTTAGGGGGCTTTTAAACTCTAAGAGCTCTAAAGTTTTAAGACCTTCTAGCCTCTAGCAGCTGGCAACCCCTGGGAGTATTTGAAGTATGGAATTTTCCAGCCACTTAAGAGCTCTCAGCCACTACGAGCTCCCCGCCTCTTGCTGCAGCCGTTCTCTACCAAATTAAAAACAGAGCCCATGGTGTGCTGTAGCTCCTGCCATCTGGGTGTTACCGGACTCTGGATACTCCCGTTCCCTAGTAGCTCTCGGCATTTTGAAGCTCCAGGCCTCTTATAACTCTTAACCTATGTTGGTTCCTAGCCTTTGATAGCTCCCGGGTCAGGGAATCTATTGAACATCCTGGCGTTTTCCAGCCCATAAGTGCTGAAAGCTCTCAACTTCTAGGGCTTTCTGGCCACTGGTAGGTTGGTACCTTTGTCAGATTTTTGGTACAGTTTCACGTACGATATTTACTGGTATATTAACATGGATTTTCTGCGTCTTTGCAAAACTATATCACTAGTACTTGGAGATCTTACTGGCCCTCAGAGGCAACTGAATGACCAGAGTGCCAGCGACCAAACCTGGTCATTTTTTGTGTCCTTTGTGCACAAAACTTACTTATTTTCGTGACCAAAGTCAACGTTGGTGACTTGCATGCCACTTTAGTCCCTCCTAGGAATCTTTTGTGTCCGAGATCCATAATGGTATAAAAGCAAATATCCGAAGATATACGACAATCTCTATCCATTGCATCTTGGCGTACATTAGATCTCTATTTTTAACTTAAATTCGTAAGAGCTGCCTGTTCCTTTCCTTCACCTTGGTAAGATGGTAGGCTCCAAGATAATACATACGAAATCTATCATGCATACCTATCCTCTCTTAATATATAAATTTCCGCTGGATATAAAATCTATATTGCCATATATAAAAACTTGTTATTGTAATATTTTGAAAAAAGTGACATACTTAATTGCTTAGTTACAAAACCAAGTGGTACGAGTAATTAAATTAATAATACGCACCTCTTAGTAAGACCACAAACTATTAAAGCCTTCCTGCATATGCAATGATTAATGTTAAATGTACGTTTCAGGAAATACTAAATATGTAGTGCTTGATCAGTACTGTAATGCAGACATCACAGACAAGCTATTGTGTTAATTTATATTCGCTTTTTTAAGGAAAAAAGAAGACCTTGGCGTCGGGAAGGTAATTCAACCAAACAATAAGCTCTTCTATACGCTCAAAGCGTACAGTAAGAGTTATTAGCAATTTCACTGTTTAAAGACATTAGCCACGAGCTAAGATTTAAGAAAATAATTTATCTTGGCTATTAAAACTTACCTTGCAAAAATATTTTATGTATATGAAACTTATTGTTTATTTGTGTGTCCTTTATAGAATGGTAAACTTTTAGACTGATCATTATGAACATTGTTATGTATTTTCATTTTTCCACGGAAAAAGTTTATATGCTATGCATATTATTGTAACTCTCCATCAGGCGGTGCTGCAAAAAATTAAAGTTTTCAAAGCACCTTCACATGGTAAATTGCAATTACGAAACAGAAAAATAGCCAATAGCTGTTTGAAAACCGAGATCTTATGATGTATATTTGTCTTTAATTAGATTTATGGTTAAATTAAAGCTTGGTTGTTAGACCACTTTAAAATAAATTACATGTACGTGTAAAATGGCTATAACCGAACACTTTGGACAGATTTTCTTGATCGTGGTAACGAGGCAAACTCTAGATCGGCGTTGGAAATATAATTCACTGGATCTAAAAGTGTTGGTAACAGCTGGTAATTTATAAAATAAAGTTTTTAGCTTCGCGAGTTTTCTATATTAGTTTACTGAAAATGTATGCTTAGTTTTACATTAAAGTACATTAGCAAAGACTTGTCATATATTATAATAAAATTAAAGTATAATTTAATTCTCTATAGATTTATTTGCTTATACTGTTATTCAATGGAAACAACTGAATAAAATTCAGAGCCTGGAACCGGTTATCACATTGCTTCTGCCTAGACTCAGACGATTTTTTGGCTTGCGGAAATGTCTTGCTCGTATGGGAATCAAACCCTGGCCCATGATAGAATATGTTCCAGTCTCTACATATCAAGATTTCAAGGATGAATAAATGTCTAATATGCTTACAATACGAGGGGTGTTCAATAAAGACTGACAGTAGCGTAAATGTAAACATAGTACAATAAATTGTTTTTGTTTTCAACTTAGTATGAAACATGGAAGTATTAGATACAAACAAATCAGCTGTTAAAATTATTGCATATTTAATGTTGTCATGGCAACTGATTAATAAATAGTTGCCAATTGTTGCCTCTAAAGTTTACTATGGCTGATTTTCGAGAGCAAAGCTATGCGATAAAGTTTTGTGTAAAACCGGAGAAAAAAAGTGCTACGGATACTTACAGCGACTTGAAAAAGCTTTTGGTATTGATGCGATGAGTGGACGAACCTGTTTTAGGTGGAATACAAACTTTAAAAATGGATGGGAATCATGTGAGTTGGAAGGTGGGCCTTGAGCTTCTTCTTCTGCCCGTATCGAAGAAACAATCAACACCGGGAGTGTTATGATTCCCACTGACCAACATTCGACTATTAGATACTCGTAGCTTGCTATACTGCTCGATATATCAATTGGCAGTGTCTATACACCCATGCATGATCAGTGTTATATGTCACGTGGCTGTGCTCGGATAACACGTCTGTTAACACCATTTCATAAACAAAATTGCGTTGAAATTTGCTAACTTTGGTAACAGTGCGTGCAGTAGAGAAGTTGATAAATGGTGGAAAATAGTTATTACTGCTGATAAAAGTTGGATTTACTGTTATAATCCTGCAAGAAAACAACAGAGTACAGAGTGGTGGAAAACTGTGAACCGACGGCAAAAAAAACAACCTGCTGCAAAGGCAATGGCGATTACGTCCATAGTGTACCACAGGGTCAGACAATTTATGTGGAGTACTACATTCTAGTATTGAAGCAACTAATCGAAGATCACATAAAAAAAGCGGCCAGACTTCGTCGGACGCTGGAAGCTGCATCATGACAATACTCGCTCCCATGTTGCCAATACTGTGCTTCAGTGTCGAGCCAAAAAAAATTAAACTCCCATATCCACCCAACAGCCCTGACCTGGCTCCAAATGACTTCTTTATGTATCCTCAGGCCAAAAAGAAGCTCATTGGACAAAGTTTTTCAACTATATAACTATAAAATTGATCATGTATAAGTTTATGGGGAAGTAAAGGTTTCTTTTCTTTATTTGTTTGTCTAACTGTCTGGCCGCGGCCCATTTCAAATTTGACCTCATGTTTCCAGTGTAAATGTTATGAGAACCTTTTCCTTAATCCATAATCTTAATTGTATATATTTTACAGTGACAATAGCGTAGTCATAATTAACTAATTGAATGAGTTTAAAACTTATAGACCATATTTTGGTGCAGAAAAGTTTGTCAATAAAACGTGTCATGTCGTTATTAGTCTTAGTGAATTAGATTACACTAAATCGAACTCATTATCAATATTTAGCCTACTATAATTGCCAGAAATGTTTCTGTAAGATATAAGTTAGCAAATGGTTCTCATAAACAACTATATACATTTTACAAAATATACGAAAAAACAACTAGTACGCAGTGGGTGCAGGGAGGATTAAAAAACAACACAAAAAATGATTAATTGTATTAACTATATTTTATTTGTATGTATGTTTTAAGTACTTTTCTAGTGCGTTTGCGCTGTTATTATTATTCGCTAAAACTAGGATATAAACTTCTTTAGGTAATGAGAGATAGTGAATAAAAAAAACTGTGATATCTAAAGAATGAAAGGAGCTCATCCATGTAAGCCCTGCTTCTGGGCATCATACCGCCATTCTTTTGGTGCTTCCCGACTACGATGTTTAAAATTATGGAAAATAACACTCCTCAATTATAAAAAAAATTATTCTTAATATTAAATTTTCCTCTATGAATATAAAACAATTATCTGCGTATGCTGCAGCGTATGTTTCACTTTTATTCTTATCTTGATAAGATCACTACTACTAATACTAAGGTTGAACCGCACTCGTGCTATCCAATTACACCAACACATACATTCTAAGGAGAGAAACCTGTGAATTAAACATTAATTATAATATGTTTGTTACCCATGTCATGGTATATTGATGCTAAAATTACTTGAGTTTTGATACAATATCCAGGGACAAAATTTCACTTTATACATATAATAATATTTCTAATTACTATTATAACATTTATTAGTGTACTTTAAAATATCAGAAAAATATTAAAAGAAATCACACATCCAAAATGCATCATTTACCATATATATAAATGGTTAAAAGTGTTCTACATGTTTGATACTCAATCACAAAATGCATTCTATGAATTTTAAAGAAAGTTTAAAACTTATATTACTTATTTATAAATTACAACATATATTTGTATTGTGAAATATCACATATAATCATGTTTAACTTAAAATCATTATTTACTGTATACATGAGCATCCAATTTATTTTGTATTTCCATGAAAAAATAATATAAGTTGTCACAGAATGATGCAATTAATTACAAGAAAGATAGTTTTATTGTATAGGTGGAAGCAAAGGCATATTGATACAGCCTACAACCAATCTATTGGTACACGTGTATGTAATGATATCCATTCGTTTAGGCGAGTATCTCAATAGGTAATAAAGATACATTTACGTAGGTTTATCATCACGGTATTAGTAATAAATCCCTTACAGAGTCTTAAAACTATAGAGGCTCACACTTGAATATATTACCTCAAAGTAGAAACGAGACATTAGAGAGCTTATTACTTACTTATTATGTAAACGTCTCAGGTAACAATGGTACATTGTAAAGAGAGCACAATTCATTGTTTTATTATCAAAAGCTAGTAATTAAATCCTTACAGAGGCTTGAAATAACGTAATAGAATGCAATTTACGAATTCATAAAATGGTTTAATGAACCAATTAGAGGATGTGATATCTTTTTTTATCCGTGGAATAAAGGAACAAGGCAGTTTATAATGCACACGCGAGACGCCAGTACATACACCCCAGATATGGATAACAGAACATATAATATAAAGTGGGGTGATAAACATACTGGGATTGAAGGGTACATCTGTGAGTCCCATCAACAACACAATGTATTTTTTTTCAAATATAGTGGCAAGATTCAATCTATTATCCCAAATTATTTGCAGTAAATAAAGTTAAAACTCATTTAGAATTATTAAGGTATGTTAAAAACTGAGGCTATTTGAAATATAATCAGATCTTTGTCCTTGTTGGGTAAAATATTACATTTTTGTAAATTTGTATTTGGGCTTTTATTTTTATTTATTGATAATCTCATTTTAAATAGTAAATAACATAACATTTTACATTGAATGACTATAAACAGCTACAATTTACTGTCTCTTTTCGTAAAAAGAATGAGATAAAGATCAGAAGAAGAGTTTACAAACGTATAATTATTTTAAAAGAATATAAATATGAGGACGATAAATCTAAAGTATATTTTTATTTCAATTTTATTTTAATCTGCTTTATTATCATTATTTTCATTGTTGAAATCGGATTGTTAGTAAATTTGTTTGTATGTGTTAAAGCAAAAATAAATTACTAGTGGTTTTGTGGTTAGTTTTCAAACTCGAGAATCTATACTTTATGATTCAAGAGTAAATACACGTCGTGTAGCCAATACAAGTTGAGCCACGACAAGAATATTAAACCATCTACACAGCACCTACATTGTAAAGTTTTCAAATTTAAAACAGCGTAATTTTTTAAAGAGTAAACGTTTCAGGTCAGATTTTCGGCATTTAACTATACTAAAAGAGACTTAATTTAGTGCACTACTCTAATTATGCTCTAGTTTAAGATTTCCTATTTACTCCTTGTGCGCCATTTCCCTGACATAAAAAATAAAAGCTAGTTATTGAAAGAGTAGATTTATATGTGCTGAAATAATGTACCAAGTTTTATTGTTTTAACTTCAATTGCTTGGGAATTATCAAGCCCGTGGAGGAATTATAATATTGTGTAAACCCTGTATACAGTATCTAAAAAGTATGACGTTCGTGATCTCAAGTTCAATAGAAACCAAAGAAAAGAGTCAGAGAAAGATATATATTTACATATACAACAAAGCTATAAAAAATAATTAAAGTAGCATCTAAAACTATATTTGATATGTGTTGTGAAACATCTTAGTCTGTGTTGGATCCCCTCGCTCACCGAAGCGACACGCAACTGTTATAAATCATCTCAAAGTACCGTATCTACGACAGTCTACAAATCACGTGACTTACAAACTTTAACTTTACAGTATTTATACGATTAGTTCTTCTAAGGTTTTGAGTTATTTAGAAAGAGTTTTACTTTCAGAATATATAAATGTTCTCAAACTGTGTTGTAATAGGTACAAGCCAGGAGGTTAAATCCTATCGTGATAACGTTTGCATAGTGTCAATTTTCCAAAACAGTAAATCAGACCAATTCCATCGTGTTTTAATTTAGATTTCTTAGTTTTTTTTATGGTTTATCAGTATTTGGAATTAATAGTATTTCTAGAATTATAAAAATATTTTCGATTTATAAAAACAATTTGTAACAAGCTTTAGTATGGCTTCTAGCGTCGTTTAGCGTTTTATATATTTCATGTAATGTGCAAGAAAGCCAATGTGGGAAATGTCAAAAACATTTTTTTATCTACCTTATAGTAGAGATAAGAAAAAGTGACATAAAAATGCTCATTTTCATAAAATAAAGAAAGTATTACTTAGTGTATATTCCACCTAAAAGCAACTATCCCGTAATAGTGTCTTGTCCTATAAGATGGAATAATATCCTCTTCCTCAAAAACCTTCAATATTTTTCTCTTGAATGGTCTTAGGTTTCTAAATTTCTTGCGTTCCAGTTATGAGCTTCTTGGTTCCCTGCAGGCAAAATTTTTCTACCTTTTCCAAGCTTTAAGCCTAGCTGCAGATTTTGTTGTACTTTACTTTTGAATCAATCAATTATAAAATACCAACTCAATACATTAATGCATGTAAAGTAGTAAATCCTCTTTTATGAATAACGGATATATAATGTTTGAATTATTTATTTATTGAAGAAAGAAGAAACAACAGATTTCTAACTGAATGCAATAGTTAATTCAATAATCAAAGAGAAAAACAGTTGATTTCTTATCGCATAACCATTTTAAAATACAAAAGGCAATGGAAAACAATTTAGGCATATTAACATTTTCAAATATAGATGTTAATATCTGAAGGTAAAAAGTAACACAGTCAAACTCTCTGAGCAACAATCATATTTAATATTTCTCTCTGTACAATATAATCATCAATAATCATGTCATAGATAACGATAAATATGTAAAATGCCAGTGATAACATTCTGCTACTATGATTATCAGTACACCAACAGCAGCAGGAAGCTCAGTCGCTGTCTTCGATTCTTGTCAGGTGTAAACAATGACGTAGGTTGATGTAAACAGTAAAACATGTTTGGTCTTTTACAGTATAAATTTCAACTACTTCAATAAATACAGCGAGTGTTGAAACATCGGAATAAACAAAGCAGCGACAAAATTCCACCGAACTACAATTCAATATGACGAACAAATATGTTCAAATATGATTTACAAATAAGTCATGTTGTTTACTTGAAAGATGTGCATATTTTGAAGTTTTTATAGTATTATTTATTTAATTTTTAAACCTGATATCCGCTTAACTAGAAAAATAAGATGGATAAATCAACGATGTGACGTTATTTAAACTAATTCAAGGCGAGAATAATTATTTGGCTTATCAAGTGATCGAGAGATATTTCTAAAATATGTACCTCTCAAAGGTTAAGAATTTAATACATACACATCTAACTCATGTATATTTACCAATTTAAATCCAGTAGTTACTACTGTTGCATAACATTTTAATATAATCATTAAAATGTCATTTAGTAGAAGATACTATCAAGCAACACCAAAAATGTGCGGGAATTGTGGGCCGTAAATTTATATCCACAGTCAGCTGTGTGAGTATTGAGTTTGAACTTATGTTGTAATAGTTTTAAAGATTGGATATTTTTTTCTAAGAATTGAAAAAAATTATAATTAAATATTTAAAAAGTTTTATATTAGAATTACAATATATGTGATGAAAACTATGAATCAGACGAGAGGGTGTAGTGTTTTGAACATACTAAATGGAATAATATTTCAGTGTGATAGACAAATTATTGTAAAAAAATGGTTATCAGTCATCAAAGTCCGTAGTGAATAAATTACTGCACACTTCTGCAATATCACAGACAAAATGTACCGTAGACAGACGTCAAAGTAGAACAAACGTAAACTACTATTAAGCTTAATATGGGACCGATAACGTGGTCACGAATTCCAGCATTATTTCAAAAATTGTGAATTATTTAAATTTTAAATGATAGTATTTTTCTATAAATAAACATATTTAAAAAAATTTAATGTTCATTAAAAGGTAAGTTACAAAACGATGAAAGATATTGTTTGTACTATGAAAAAAAAACACAAAGGCGAAATTTAATTATTTGATTAAACCAACAATTGTAGACTATATTTCTTCTTAAATGCGCGCAATATATTTATTTAATTATTCAGTGTAAACAATAAAATGTACTTAAGATTAATCCTAAGTCAACTAGCATTCACTAATTTAAAAATATTTTTAATATTACATTACTGTAAAATACCTGAAAGACGTCTCTCAGGCATATTTAAATATAATTAATCGAAGAAATCTTTACATTTTTATCAGAAATATATATATATATATGAAAGCATATTGAAACATTTGTAAATGTATATGGATAAAAAATTGTAAACTGATTATTTATGTACACTTAGAGTACTGAAAGGATTAAAAATCATTATAACAGTAATGTTTACACCTTTTATCAAATAGTATGTATGAACGTATCTTAAATCACTTCATTACATAGTAAGATATTGTAAACTGATTATTTATGTACACTTAGAGTACTGAAAGGATTAAAAATCATTATAACAGTAATGTTTACACCTTTTATCTAATAGTATGTATGAACGTATCTTAAATCACTTCGTTACATAGAAATAGATTGTAAACGGAGTTTTATAATAAAGACATAATGTTCAGGTAAAATATTGATTAACTTTAATAATGAGTTTGAAACAAATACGCACTGCACCCAAAAACACCTAAACTTACACAAAACTACATAAAATATAATTAATTATAATATGTTCACAAATATTCTCTAAAACGATTTATTATACTTTAGCATAAAAAAGAGTTACAGTATTATTTATAATGAAAATTAATAAAGGTGAAAATGGAATCTAATAAGTTGGTTCTATAAATTAATCACTTCAATTATAAGACATTAACTATCTATTGTAAATTTTAAGAGAGCTCTGGTAGTAATTTAAATAACTAATTCCATACGTCAAAAACTAAAGACCTTATTTTTCCTAAAATATGTACAATGTCGTTGTTTAATTATTGAGTGTAAACAATGAAATGTTATTAAGTTATGAATTTTAATCCTAACTCAAATTGTTTTGACTATTTTCAAATTGTAAAAAAAACATTACTGTAAAATACCTAAAAGATATCTCTCAAGACATATTTAAGTAAATAATTCTCTAAGTAATCTTTACACTTTCTATCAAATATCTATATACGTGAAAGGACCATACCGACGACATACCGTGGAAGACTTCAGTCAAGTACCTGGGGGTACTCCTGGACTCCAAGCTGACCTTCACACCCCACGTCAAGAGGATCTGTGGCCAAGCGAGGAAGGGCTTCGGCAGCATCGGCCCCCTGCCCCACGAAAACTCCACGAAGCTACCAACCAGGACGAAAGTTCTGCTCTACACGGCTCTGATACGACCAGTGCTCACATATGCGGCCCCAGCATGGTACCACCTCACCTGCAAGACCGCAAGGAGGCAGTTGCTCGCTGTCCAGAGCGTGTGTCTCCGGCGGGCCACTGGGTCGCCATGGTTCGTGAGGAACACCGTAGTCAGGGCTTCGTCCAACGTCCCTACCATCAGGAGCTTCGTAGAAGGCCTGACATCGAGCCTTGAGGAAGCTGCAGAGTCCTCACCGTGGGATCACATCCGTGAGCTTGGCGCCCAGGAGGTCCCCCAACTGCGTCTTCTCATGGATGACTGATGACATCGACTACAATTTCGACTGCACCACGACACTTCACCCCACTGACAGGTAGCGAAAGCTACCAAAAGCCTAACCGGCAGAGGCCTTGAAAGATGTGGGGGATCCACCCCCCCACAGTCACAGCGACTTGACTTGACTTGAAATCATTTAGCAATATATATATGGAGAAGAATTTTAAACTGATTCTTTCTGTACAACTATATTACTGAAAGGATTAAAACCCACCAATAAAAAAGTCTTTCTGTTTTCCCACAAAATATACGAAAGTTATATGTTGACCAAGATAATCTTCACTAAAAGATTTTAAACACTAACTTTATATTTTCTTAAAGAAATAAATAAAAAGAAATAAAATCCTGTTGATAACTACGTAGGAAACGGTTTCACTGTTCTGTTTGTCTGCTAAAACTAGCATTTAAACTGCTTTGGTTAATAAGAATAATTAGATAGAAATTTGTATTGTAAATTATTAAAGTAACTCATCTATAAGTCCTTGTCTCAATCCTGGTCTTCGCCAGCGTACTCCTGGTGTAGATTTTCCACGTCCAGCGTGTTGAATGTATTTGAACATTGAACTGACGAAAAGTGTCCTGGTCTTTATCAAGCTTTTGGCCATCGCACTTGTCTTTCGCTTCTTCAACCTAATGTGGACGTTCAGCGGCTGTTTTAAACAACTATTTTTATCAAAAACATTGAATTGCTTGTCCTTCGTTTTCCCTATGGATTTTGCCAAAATATTACTAGTAGTATACTTTGGCCGTTCCTGGGACAAACGCACCCGAGACCGGATCTGGGACAAACCGTGTGAGACCGAATCTGGGACAGAATTTTTAGAGAGCGACTAAGAGTGTGAGTACGGGTGGTCAGAACCGCGCCGCGCGAATCACCACGCATGTCATTGCTGTCCCGCCACCGCGCAGACACCACGCGTTGTTACTGTAAGTATGCAAGCAATCGGCACGCGCCTCGTCAGCACCGCGCCGCGCGACTGCTGAACCGTCACCCCCAAGCAATTGGCACGCGCCTCGTCATCACCGCGCCGCGCGACTGCTGAACCATCACCACCACCGCACCGTGTGAGACACCGCGTGTTGTTTCTATAAGTATACAAACAATCGGTACGCGCCTCGTCACTGTCCAGTCACCGCCGCGCCGCGCGAGACACCGCACCTTACTCATCCCACCCACCCACCTTCTTCCTACTCCTCTTCCTTTCAGAGTCAAATGTATTAATAATGCTATCATCCCTCCTTCCACTCATCCCACCCTCTTCCTACTCCTCTTCCTATTCTCATCCATCCATACCTCATCCTTTTCCATCGTCAATCACCCATACAATAAGAGAGTAACCAGCTCTATAATAATGGTGTTTTCTCCTGCTAGCAAGCAAACAGCATTTCTCAATGCTACGGATGGTCTTCGAAGATCATCAGTCAAGAAATGTCCGAATTGTGGAGCAGAGGTTACTGCATCTAACCTATCCCGCCACCAAATACAAAGAAGTGTATGTCAGCGTCAAATCCACTAGCTTATGCTTCTTCCAAGGGATTCAATGAAAAACCTCCTTTGATGAAAACAAGTATGTTCAAGGTGTGGTGCTGAAGTCAGGAACTCCTCCATGTCCCGCCATAAAAAAACAAAGAAATGCATGTCCACGTTAGACAGACAAACTCTGGATTTTGATATGTCTATGTTGGAAAAACTACGCTGAGGCTGTGAGTGGACAATCAATTCCAGAACGTGATTGCTGATTTTGATATGTCTATGTTGCCAGAGTCCTATTTAAATCTCAGACCTGAAGAACAATTCGCGATTGCTGATTTTGATATGTCTATGTTGCCAGAGTCCTATTCAAATCTCAGACCTGAAGAACAAGACGCGATTGCTGATTTTGATTTGTCTATGTTAGACACTCCAGATTTCTATTCCAAAATTAGAACTATAATTGGTCCATCTAAAGCTGACGCTCCAAAGTATGAACCACCAGTAAAAAGGATACACCCCGATTCATCGAAAATTATATCAATACTTGGTCCACCACCATTTGAAGTTCCGGATAAGTCAGACTATTCACTGCATATACCATATAGTCCTGTATACCATTCACCACTACATTTCCCAGAGAGTCCAACATACAACGTGCTTAGTCCGACCGATGTACGTGCTCAAATAAAACCCTAGAAGAAACCATGTCCAAAATGCAGTAAGGAAATAACGGTTTCCAACATGGCTCGGCACCAAAAATCTCAGAAATGTGCCAACTACCAGCATGGTATGACATATAACGAACGTCTGAAAAAGATGGAAATCAAACCAGCTCCTAAAAGTAAAATGTGTTGGATTTGTGAAACACCAATAGAGTCATCCAACTGGAACCGTCACAAACAATCGAAACGCCATATCCGTTTGTCAGCACTTCATGAAGGTCCTCGATACAGGAGTGAAATATTACCCATTACGAGACTGACACCAAGACTGCCGGCACCCACTCCAGACATCAACATGCTGGTAAAGAAATACCCAAAACGACCAAGGGAAGTCAAACAAGTACCGAAGGTCAATACAAACGATATAGCTCTTGAAGCGATGATCCGAAAACCGACTAGACCACAAAAGATTCCTACAGGTGTGAAAAAGATTATTAGTGAGACACCGACTAGTACAATTAATAGTGAGAATTCGATTAGCCCTACCATGGAAGAGAGACAGCTTCTGTCTGAAACAGAATCACCTTCAACACCTCATCTGGTTCCGGTACGTACTCCAGAGGAGTCACAGACAATACTTGATGGAAATATCAGAAGTCCAGTCGGCATTCACGGGAAGATTGAAAACGTATGTGGATTATGAACAAACGTGGGATCAAAGATCCAAAAATGTTTCTTGAGATATGCAAACCACTCGTTGTTGAAAAAACTTCAGGAAGCTGTAAAAGAAAAAAATCTTAAGGTAAAACATGGTTTATCATGCTGAATTCAAGAAAATAATAAACGATGTGGAGGTTGACTCAAGTCATGAACTTTAAAACGAAAAATGAAATTCTTTACTCGACAACGTCTCTGTCTGACTATTATAACTCAGCAAAACTTAAGATGTTGGTTGAGATGGAGGAGTTTGAGGCAAACGGTTCTCAATGGTCACTAAAAAGTGTGAAACACTTGGAGATCAGAGTCAACCGATACGTTCCTTTTCACGGATCCAGCTATGTGGTTCTACCAAAACAGATTCAATCCAAAAAGGCTGTTATTAATGTAAAAAACGAAGATCAGAAATGTTTTATGTGGTCTATTCTGGCAGCTTTACATCCAGTTAAGGTTCATCCAGAAAGAATCAGCAATTACGAACCTTTCAAACGAGAGCTGCTTCATGCACTAGCAACTTGCGAATGCCCCATGAAACTTGATGATATAGCAAAGTTTGAAAGACGTAGTGGAATTTCTGTTAATGTCTATGCTTATGATGACAAGTTCGATATATTCCCGCTGAGAATAACTGATAACGAGATGGAAAAACATGTTAATCTACTGTTTATCAGAGAAAAAACAAACACTCACTACTGCTGGATCAAAGATATGTCCCGTTTGGTTAGTTCACAGATCTCACGAAATAGACATAAGATGTGGATATGCAATAGGTGTTTACAACACTTTACGAGAGAGGATTTACTCATCAAGCATAGAAAAGACTGTAACACACACGATGCTGTGAAATTGGAACTACCAGAG
Organism: Homalodisca vitripennis; assembly: GCF_021130785.1. Taxonomy (NCBI): domain Eukaryota; kingdom Metazoa; phylum Arthropoda; class Insecta; order Hemiptera; family Cicadellidae; genus Homalodisca; species Homalodisca vitripennis. The sequence goes on along the minus strand of NW_025776608.1, from coordinate 44,530 downwards.
CCAGGAACTGTAATTAGATTTAAAGATTTCAATTGCTCAATGAGAGTGCCATTTGTGTATTACGCAGACTTTTATGCTGTCTAGCACCTATTTCAACATGTCAACCGTGTAAAGTGGATTGTAATGGTAATCATCAGTCGTTCACTATTAAATATCAGAAAACATAATGCCATTTCCTTCTGTATGTATGGGGTGTCAGAGGACGGCTTTTCCAAACCACCGATTAAATACTTTGGAGATGATGCTGCACATGTATTTGTAAAATCATTGATTGAGGAGTCGATAAGGATTAATGAACTTTACAAGAGTGAAGCAATAGTCCCCATGCAGTTGATGACAAAAGAGCAACAGGAAATGTTTGAATCTACTACTACGTGTCATATCTGTGGACATTTTCTTGGTGATGATCGTGTTAGAGACCATAACCATTTGACGGGTTTGTTTAGAGGAGCAGCTCACAACAAGTGTAACATCAATTTCAAAAAACCTAGGTTCATTCCTGTTTTCATTCATAGTTTAGCAGGTTACGACACTCACCTATTCATTAAAGAGTTTGGTAAGTTCGAAAATCGCATATCATTGATACCCAACAACGAGGAGCGGTACATTTCCTTTACGGTCAGTGTGGAAGGTGGAATTTAAACTACGATTTATCGATTCATTCAAGTTCATGTCACAAAGTCTCGATAGGTTGGCAAAGAATCTGAGTAGATCTCAATTCAAACACATCTCAACATATTACAATGGTAAGGACCTCAATTTATTGCTACGTAAAGGAGTGTACCCTTACGACTACATGGACAGTATAGAAAAAATATAGTGAAACATCACTACCTAGTCAAGAAGAATTTTACAATAGACTGAATAAAAAACACATAACAAATGAAGATTACAAACATGCGTGCGATGTATGGACCGCCTTTAACATTCAGAACATGAAAGAATATACAATGCTATATAACGAAACCGATGTCTTGCTGCTTGCAGATGTAATGGAAAACTTCAGGGATGTATGTCTCAATACATACAAATTAGATCCTGCATGGTATTTCACAGCACCTGGGTTGGCTTGGAACGCAATGCTAAAAATTACAAAAGTCGAACTGTCCCTATTGACTGACATCGATATGGTACTCATGGTTGAAAAGGGTATTCGTGGTGGTATTTCACAGTGTTCTCATCGATATGCGAAGGCAAACAATCCCTACATGAAAGACTATGACAAATCGAAACCAAACAACTACTACTAGTATAGATGTGTATGTTTACCGACGTCTCAAAGACGAGGATGAGACGAGGATGAGGTCAAAGGTCAGTCACGTGACCGCGGCCATCTTGGATCACGTGACCGAGGCCATCTTGGATCACGTGACCGCGGGATTTTTTTTTTCCCTCACTCGCGGGAAATTTTCCCTCACTCGCGGGAATTTTTCCCTCACTCGCGGAATTTTTTCCTCCACCAGTCACGTGATCGCCGCCAATATGTCGTTTAAAAAAATAATTGCGTGTGTCATCGTCAGTGGTAGAACGGTGATATGTCGTTTAAAAAAATAATTGCGTGTATCATCGTCAGTGGTAGAACGGTGATATGTCGTTTAAAAAAATATTTGCGTGTATCATCGTCAGTGGTAGAACGGTGATATGTCGTTTAAAAAAATATTTGCGTGTATCATCGTCAGTGTTAGAACGGTGATATGTCGTTTAAAAAAATATTTGCGTGTATCATCGTCAGTGGTAGAACGGTGATATGTCGTTCGACAAAATATTTGCGTATATCTGCATTATTGGGGAAACGTTGAAGTAGCGTGTATCACGTCGTTAAGCATGAACTTGTATTTACCGTTATGCGCTTTCCTCATCATGTCTATTGAAATAAATCCGTGCGGCTGAGACCAACACTTTCTGCATAAAGTTTCAAATTCACGATACGTCATGTCCGATCCAACAAAGTCGTCGTATATTCGTTTGGTGTAATGTTTGTTTTGTTTAAACACGCACAACATGTTCACATTATTACGAATCACTTGCATGTCTACCTTTCCATAACTCTGACTCAAGTACACGCACGATATCTGTTTGTGTCGGCTGCGAATAAAGTAATCTTTAATTTTGTCTTGCTGCTCCATCAGACAATCGTCAAACACGACCAACGCGTTACAGTCACATTCTTCCACCGATATGAGATCCTCACAACTGCTAAAGAAGTAAGCGATTTTCGTACAAAGTTTTTTCTCGATACTCGTAAACGTCTGCAACATGTCTGTGTAAGCCGTCTGGTGTATAGACCGACTGAACACGTACAGCTTTTTAAACTTGACTCCTTTCTTGTTGTACACTAGATTCAACAACAGATTGGTTTTGCCACATCCCGACGTACCGACAATCAGACAGCGAAGTGGCTGCGGTATAAGAGATGCGCTACTGGCTAGCGGTTCTTTGCAGTATACTTTAATGTCCATTCTTTGCAGTCTGCTAAATTACTACAATAACGACTCATACCGTATATCTATTACAGAACTGTCTTTTGTAATTCCTTCTCGTAAAAGGACCCTTCTATTTCTTCACCTTGAGCGTCAGTAATTCTGTATGTAACCGGTCTAGTGGCAATGACTTTGGAAACTGTGAAAATCTCTCTCGTCCAATTCCTTTTGTACTTGTTGGCAAACGCTTCTTTTTTTACAGTGATGGGCACACGGTCACCGACTTTCAGTTTAGGGTTTCTAATAGGTATCTTTGATTTCAATTTATTGCAGTTTTTTTTATATTTACATTTGTTTTTACCGTAGGTAGTCTCACTGTGTCGACAGAGCAGACCGGATTTCCAGCTCAGCCATAACTTCTACGGGGATGCTGTAGTGTCCCCAGGGCAGAGTCCCGATGCCGTCGTCTTGAATGTAGCGTTTGTCATCATGAGGCGACAGAACAATTTTGTTCAGTTCAACGCTGTACAAGTCGTGTTTGTAGCTCCGGATCATGTTCATCGAACCGTATTGTATACCTGAGGTGAACAGACACTGTTTGTAATCGTCGAAAGTCAGGTGGTTTTCTATCGTTGTCTTTTTGACACCTTTCGACTTTTTGATCACTCCGCCTTCGGATCTGCTGGAGTACATTTTCGAGCGAAGTCCTACGTGCTCGTACATGATTCTGCCGTTGAGCTCGTCTTTCATCTTCCTAGTACCTTTTTGTTGACTCGAGGCATGTTGTAACGGTTGGGCTGAGGGTAGTCGCTGGTGTCGAACAGATCGATCATGTCTTTGATGTCTTTGTACAAGTCGGTCGTCTGGATTTGGTACGTTAGCGAGTCGGTGTCTGTATATTGAAGTTGGGCTTTGTGACCGTACCGCCTCTTGATGACGTTGTAGTGGAAGTCGTACATCAGCGTTTTCGACACGTCCAGAATGCTCATGCCGACGTAGATTGCTTTATTGAACATCAATTTCGTTTTTGACATGTGAACGGCTGCCAACTGTTCGGTGAATATCGTCCTGCTCTTAAAGTTTGGTTGAGCAGTCCACTTGTCGACTTGTTTGTCTTTCGTAGCCAGTCGGATGTCCACTCTGTTCCGGATGTTCTCCATTGTCTTACCGAAAACGCTGTTATTCATGAGCTTGAAGAAATCTTTCTCAAACTCGTTCCTGGCTTGCTTACGCATCTCAGTGTTCAAGTCGATGTAGGGCTTGAGCCAGGCTGATTGACTGAAGCTTATAACTCTGTGGACTTTCTTAAGTTTCATGCCGAGTGATAGATACTGTTTTAGATTCCTGTAGTGGACAACATATTTTTCCTTCTCTAGCAGTGTGGTGAGAAGTTTCTCTTCTTTCGATCCCGGCGGTACTCGACGTTCCGGTGCAAGAGGCAAGTCGGAGTGGAGGTCATGTAATTGTTCGGGATACACCAAGTCGACTTCTAGAATGTAGCCAGTTGGTGCGTCATCCGGAACGTCAATGTCGGTTTTGCACCACTTGAAGTTCTTATACGGCATGTACTCACTCATGGACCAGCCGTACAGATTATTGGCGTCCAAGTAGGTCAGGTAGGAAGTCGGCTGGTCCTCATCGAAATCTTCCATATAAGGGTTGTTTGCTGCGGCGTACCGGTTAGAGCACTGTGACACTCCGCCACGAATGCCCTTGCCGATCATTAGGATCATGTTGTAGTCACTGAGAAGGTCGAGTTTTATGCCGGTGGTCTTGAGCATCGCACTCCACGCGAGTCCGGGAGCCGTGTAGTACCAAGCAGGGTCGAGCTGGTACGTCTGCATGCAAACGTCGCGAAAGTTCTCCATAATGTCCGCCAGCAAGAGCACGTCCGTTTGGTTGTACAACAGTGTGTAGTCTTTCATGTTCTCTATGTTGAACGTATTCCAAGCGTTGACCGCATGTCGGTAGTCTTCGGGCTTTACGTAAGCGTCGTTTAGCTTGTTGTAGAAATCTTCTTGGTTTGGAAGCGAACAACGTTCAAACTTCTCAATGCTGTCCATGTAATCGTAGGGATAAACACCTTTTTTCACCAACAGCTCTCGTTGTTCACCTTGGTAGATATTGGAAGTGTGTCTGAACTGATTGGGAGACAGGTTTTTGGCCAACTTGTCTAGACTGCTTGCCATGAATCTCAACTAGTCCAGAAAACGTAGCTTCACTCCACGCTCAACCTCGATGGTGTACGAGATGTAACGTTCCTCGTTATTGGGAATAACTTTGATGGTCTCGTTGTTGAGCCCAAACATTTTGATAAACAGGTGGGTGTCGTATCCGCTCAGGTTGTGAACAAACACTGGCAGGAAATGTGGTTTCTTAAAGTTGAGGTTGCAAGAGTTGTGTGCCATACCTCTGAATTTCCCCGTCAGATGGTCGTGATCGCGAACTTCATAATCGTTGGGATCGTTGAAAGACTTGCCACAGATGTGACACTTTCGAGCGTTGGCTATTGCGTGTAAATCGTCTTGAGTCAGCTCCATCGGTAGAGCAGCAGCTCTTGAGTAAAGTTGGAATATTTCCCTGGCATCGTTCATGATGCTTTCCACGAACACTTGTGCAGCGTCAGTTCCGAAATACGTTGCGGGCGGTTTGTAATCACCGTCAGAGTACACGAAGTAGTACGAGAAACTAATCGCTTCGTGTTTCTGATACTTTTCAGTGTAAGAACTTTGTGCATCGGGATCCCGGCTGCTGCTGGCTACGGGAGTCAGCATACACTCAAAGTCAGCGTAAGCCACGAACGGAACTCTCATCGCGTGTTTGAAGTCCTTAAACTGAATTGTGGAGCCTTCTTTCGGTGTCAGTATTTTCACCGCCTCGTGTTCGCTGCAGTCTTCTTTGTGTTTGATCAGTAGTTCCTCGGTGCCTCCGTAATGCATGAGGCAGCGCTTGCAGAGCCAGGTTCTAGTCGTGTGCTTTGAAAGTTGTGAACGTACTAATCGGCTGAGATCTTTGATGAGGCAGTAGTGTGAGTTGTTTTGATCTCTAATATACAGCAAGTCAACGTGTGTGTCTTTTTCTTCTCGTGTCACGTACAGCGGATAGAAGACCAGTTTCTCGTCGTAAGAGTACACGTTGACGGATATTCCAGATCGCTTTTCAAACAGCTTGACGTGGTCGAGACTCACAGGAAAAGTGATACCGTCCAAATGTACGTCTAGTTCGTGCTCAAAAGGTTGATAGTGGTGGATACGCTCAGGCTTCGCTTGCCACCCCTTGGGATGCAACGCGGCTAAGATTGACCACACGAAACATTTCTGATCAGTGTTCTTTATATTTACGATTGCTTTCTTAGCTGAAATCTTTTCGTGTAGTTCCACGTAACTGGAGCCTCTGAGTGGAACGTAACGATTAATTCGTAACTCGAGGTGGAGGATTTTATGCAAGGTCCAACCAGATCCCTTGGCGTAGAACTCTTCCATTTCGACCAAAAGCTTTTTCATCGCCGTTTTAACATACACCCTAATGTCCGTAGTTGGAAGAATCACGTTGTTTTTAGTTTTGAAATTCATCTTTTGAATCACACCACTCGTCGGTTTTGTGTATTCGGCTTCAAACACGAGGTTAGCTTTGATGTTGTGTTCGTCGACATGCTGTGCTATTTCGCGAGTGATTGGCTTTCTACATGTTTTAAGAAATCTTTTGGGGTCTTTGATACCACGCTTGTTTTCTATCATGTACGTTTTCATACGACCCTTGAACGCCTTGTCGACCTCCGTAATCTCGTCGTCGATTCCAAAGCCAGACGTGCTAGCGCTCGGTTCTTGGCGTGGCACTTTCGGCGGTGGTGCTGAAACGGTAGCTACATCATGCTTACGCTCTAAGGCGCCTGGAGAACACTTTGCAATGTGACGGCTCAAGTTGGACATAGTAATCGGTTGCTGACAATGCGGGCACGGATTCTTAGGTTCCACAGTCGTTTTAGCTGATCCACATACCTTGAGATGGCGAGACATGTTGGAAGCCGTTATGAACTTGTTGCAGCGCGTACATTTCTTTTTGGCCTCTGGAACATGAGGTTCAACTCCTGCGGACGATTTGCTCTTGTGTGTGTTACGATGCCGCGCCATGTTCGACTTCCTCACCATTGCACCACACACATCACAACTGGAACTAGCCATTATCGTCTACTTAGTAACCCGGCACTACCACAATCACTGTACAGTATAATCACAACGTGAGGATACAATGCACTCTAACACAACAACAATATCGAATACAATCACTTAATATAGGTTAGGTTAGGTTAGGTTAGGTTAGGTTAGGTTACTTGTTGCGCACTACAGACACTACTGACTCACGGCGTTGTCTAACTGAAGGATGAAGCGAGGGAGGGGCCGGCTTATATAGACCGAGATGACGTCAATGGGGATATTCCATTGACGTCAACGGTGTTGTGCAACTCGACATGTCTCGACAAGCGTCTGGCGCCGCTCTGTCTGGAGGTCAGGAATCGCCGATTGACGTCATCGCGCTACTGTGTTCATACGAGTCGTAAACGCAAAATTGCAAACCACGAACCTGTGTTGGACACTCTTTGAATCTGTATTGGACACTCTTTGAATCTGTAGTGGACACTCTTTGAATCTGTACTGGACACTCTTTGAATCTGTGATAAACAAGCTATGAATCTGGCGGGGATCACGTGACTGGTGGAGGAAAAATTCCCGCGAGTGAAGGGAAAATTCCCGCGGTCACGTGATCCAAGATGGCCTCGGTCACGTGATCCAAGATGGCCGCGGTCACGTGATCCAAGATGGCCGCGGTCACGTGATCCAAGATGGCCGCGGTCACGTGACTGACCTTTGACCTCATCCTCGTCTCATCCTCGTCTTTGAGACGTCGGTGAATCCCTGTATCTATACTACTAATACCTCATGTACGTGGATGCAAACAACCTGTATGGGTGGGCAATGTCTGTAAAACTACCATATGCAAACTTTCAGTGGAGCAGTACAGACATCGATGTAATGAAAGTTAGTGACTATTCACCCACAGGCTATATATTAGAAGTTGATTTAGAATATCCTGAAGAACTACACGACGTACACTCTGATCTACCTCTCGCTCAAGAACGTAGAGTCCCACCAGGATCGAAAATGGCAAAGCTTCTGACAACTCTCTACGGCAAAGAAAAGTATGTCGTACACTACAAAAATTTAAAGCTTTATTTGAGTCTGGGTATGAAACTAAAACATGTTCATAGAGTTCTTAGTTTCAGTCAAAGCAATTGGTTGCAACCGTACATTTATCTGAATACTATGGAGCGTACAAAGGCGAAAAATGATTTTGAGAAAGACTTTTTCAAACTTATGAACAACTCAGTTTTTGGAAAAACTATGGAAAATATGAGAAATCGTGTGGACATTCGTTTGGGTACTAAGTCCAAATTAATGGAAAGATGGGTTAGCAAACCGAACTTTAAGTGTCGAACCATCTTTACAGAAAACCTAGTTGCTGTACATTTTAGTAAGAAAAAACTTTTGTTAAATAAACCTATTTACGTAGGTATGAGTATTCTAGACATATCAAAGACACTGATGTATGATTTCCACTACAATGTAATGAAAGAGAAGTATGGACCTAATATAAAAATGGTGTACACCAATACCGATTCCCTGATTTATGACATCAAAACGAAAAACTTCTACGAAGACATGAAACATATAATTGGATTATTTGATACAAGTGACTACCCCAACCCCAACCAATATGGTCTCCCCCACGTAAACAAAAAAGTTCTGGGTAAAATGAAAGATGAACTTAATGGTCGAATCATGCGAGAGTTTGTAGGACTACGATCCAAGATGTATGCGAGCAATATAGAAGACAACCATTACATAAAGAGGTCTAAGGGCGTGAAAAAAGCTGTAGTTGAAAATGAAATTACCTTTAGCAACTATAAAGACTGTTTGTTTAGTAACATCGAGCACTACAAAACGATGAATACAATTCGGAGTCAAGCACACAATCTCTTCAGCGTAGAACACCATAAAGTGGTACTTTCATCAAAGGACGAAAAGCGTTTCGTACTCGAAGACAATATCCGAACCCTAGCATGGGGTCATCATAGAATATGCGAAAACTGTTAAATTTTAAATGTATGTAAGAGAACATACTATGGAAATTCAAGTGTATTGCAGAGAGAAATTCGAAGACCAATTTTTACCTAGCCCGTTACGGTGTCTTATTGTAGGACCGTCTGGGTGTGGTAAAACGAACTTGTTATTGAATTTCATTTACAACAAAGATGGAGTTCCGTTCAAGAATCTATACGTGTTTAGTCGTTCAATAGAACAACCTGCATATGTAGATCTGCGTGAACAATACAGTAGATTAGAAAAAAACCTCAGAAGACACATTGCGTTTTTCTATTCGTCCTGTCAAGATCTCATTTCTATCGATGACTGCAAACCAAACTCACTTGTGGTATTCGATGACTGCCTCCTAGAAGAGCAAACTAAAATCAAAGACTATTTCATTAGAGGACGTCATAAAGGGATTTCTTGTGTCTACCTGAGTCAGAGCTATGGTCGGGTTGATATGCAGGTCATACGAAACAATGTTAATCTGTTGTGTCTGTTTACAATGAACAAGTACTATACAAAGAGAGTGTTCCAGGACTTTGTAGGTTCTGACATGACTTTCAACCAATTTGAGGCTCTCTGTTTTGAGTGTTGGAAAACACCTCATGGATTCATATCTATTAATACTAAAGCTAAACCACAAGAAAGGAAATATATGTGCAATTTAAAAAGGAAACTAAGTGTTGAATAACACTTCGTTGTAAAACGTACCAGTATAAACGTAATTTGACGTTTAAGTATAAACGTAATTTGACGTTTAAGTATAAACGTAATTTGACGTTTAAGTATAAACGTAATTTGACGTTTAAGTATAAACGTAATTTGACGTTTAAGTATAAACGTAATTTGACGTTTAAGTATAAACGTAATTTGACGTTTAAGTATAAACGTAATTTGACGTTTAAGTATAAACGTAATTTGACGTTTAAGTATAAACGTAATTTGACGTTTAAGTATAAACGTAATTTGACGTTTAAGTATAAACGTAATTTGACGTTTAAGTATAAACGTAATTTGACGTTTAAGTATAAACGTAAATTGACGTTTAAGTATAAACGTAATTTGACGTTTAAGTATAAACGTAATTTGACGTTCATAAACGTAATTTGACGTTCAAGTATAAACGTAACTTGACGTTTAAGTATAAACGTAATTTAACGTTCATAAACGTAATTTGACGTTTAAGTATAAACGGAATTTGACGTTTAAGTATAAACGTAATTTGACGTTTAAGTATAAACGTAATTTGACGTTCATAAACGTGACTTGAAAGATTTGAAGAATAACTCTGTGTCTATTACTATAAGTATACAACATGGCGAATAAACTAGACGCAAAAGAAGCAAGGCGACTTGAAAAAATTCAGAGTGTCTTGGCTGCAAAGTTCAAACGTGCTGAACAGGATGAATTAAAAAACTTCTCAAACAAAAATACTATATCATCAAATGCTAATGAGACGTCTGCCAATCGTAACATATCAATAACACATGATCGACCGCTCACTGTTTCTAAAGCTAGAAAGTTGGATGAGTTAAACCGGAAATTACAAAGTGAGTTTGCTCAGACCCATTTCAAAGAGTTAGAAGATGTTCGTGAAAATGAGAAAAAGTACGAACCAATCACCAGAGCCATTAGGGAACAACAACATAGAGAATTGGAAACACAAAAGATACGTAGTCAAAACCGTATGAAACAGTTGGTAAGATTTCAACCTCAAGCATCAGATCGTCAAACGTTTGAGGATGTAGATTACGATGATGAGCCAGAAGTACAACCTCAAGAGCAATCGATGAAACAGTTGATGGATTCTAAAGTAGTAACACTTGGTTCTCTAGGAGCCCGATACCTTCCAAAATCCAACGACAAACAGTTTGGTATTTGGTACGATGAAAATCTAGAGCAGCTTACATTTGATTATGATGACATTATATTAGTCAGCTCTCAAAAGAAATACAAAGGGACTGAGGGTCTTTGGAGATTGTTGACGAAAAACAATATAGTAGAGAAGCATCTGTACACCGATGAAGACTGGAACTCTTACAAGGACATATTGGTGAGGACAAACTCGCTTTTCCAAAGAAACAATCCCAAAAGTGGTCGTCCCAAATCAAGTCAAGGACTAAAGTGGAAACATATGATAAAACCTATTTGGGATGAGTTGGTGAATGGAAAAAGTGGCAGCAATTGGTTCAGGGTTAAAGGTTTACAATGAAAGTCCGGTCGAATATATGTACATAAAGAACTTCAAAGACCTCATTGACAGGTTACACTACGTTCAAGCTCAGGAAGAAGCTGGGAACAACAACTTTCATAATGAAAAACTGTCTGTGGTTGATTTCCTTCACGATGAAATGGAAGACCTAATTGCTACACCTAAAGGGTTGAAGTACCTAGTCAGATGTTTGTCTGTTTTGCCTGAACATGTTATAGAAGGTAAAGGGCTTTTGAACGACATCATAAACAAGTTACCATTCGAGTTACATGCGCCCAAGAACTGTAATCTTGATACGTACAACTACTGTGAGCCCAGCACCCAGCTTGACAAGAGACATGCTAGGGGAGATAAGGGAATTAACCCCCTCGATGAAGCTTGTAAGAAGCATGATATATGGTATAGGGATCATAAAAAACACAGAAGACAGGTGGGAGGCGGACAAAATATTACAAAAGAAAGCTTGGGAGAGGGTTACCTCAGATGATGCTGACTTGAATGAGCGTATGGTCGGCCTAGCAACAACAGGAGGAATGTGGTTGAAACGTAAACTCGGTATGGGGTTAGGAACTTCAGGATGTATCTACCCATCAGATATATAAAGCAATGAGAGCAAATATGTTTTACCCTATATATAAGAGAGGATATATTAGAACAGTGATCAGTGGTAAAACCAGTGATGGAGAAACTGTATATTGAATTTTCGAGCGGTATAGCAGCGGTATATAGCATTGAGTATAAAACTGCAATGCCAGTTTTCAGAGCTCAACTTCAATGCACCCAACAACAATACAACATTCAAACTGGATCATGGAGACGCATTTTATAATTCACGCATAATGTACCACATTCAAGGAAAGTATGTGCAAAAATCTGATGGATCTGATTATCAAACTAACTCTACCGTCAAACTGGTAGACAACTTCGCGGCTTTCTTGTTTTCAAGAATAGAGCTGAGGAAACACAATACATTGATCGACACAGTAGAACTCCCCGGCATCACCAGCACTATAAAGGGGATTGTTAGTTACAGTAACACTGAAAAACAAACACTCTCAAGTAGTGGTTTCTCATCATCGTTTACAGGAGGTGGGAAGTTTGAGGCACTCGGTACACTTGGGCATTTAGGATTAGGGTTCTTTGACCACCTACGTTACCTGATGTACAAGGGAGGTTTTGAAATCACATTTACTAGGAATGAAGATAATGATGCGTTGTTTCACTGGAAAGGGGCAAGGTCCACAGCAACGGATCCTTGCGATGGGAAAATTGTGATAGAGTCGTTTGTGTTACGAGTCCCCATAGTCGATTATACCAGCACTTCCAAAATCCAGTTAATTGATGGTTTGAAACATTTGAGTGACAAGGATGCTTTAGTCTACAACTTCTTTCAATGGCAATGCATCGACAAAAGAGGGGTGTTCGGGTCATCGTTCAGCTTCGATATTACAAGTGTTTACAGAAATGTGTACAATCCTAGATTTGTTATAATCGCACTTCAAACAAACAGAACAAACACCCAGGCAAAATATCCTAGTAGATTTGACAGCTGCAACATCAAAAATGTGTCTGTGAAAATTAATGGAGAAAGGTACCATCAGGAATTGCAGAATTTTGATATTACTAATGGTATATACAGGATCATGTACGATCAGTACCTAGGGTTCCGAAAAATAAACTTCGGAGACAATAACGTGTTAGTAAACCTGAAAGAATTTATTGATAACTCACCTTTGGTTGTAATTGACACACATCTACATCAACCAACAACAGACAGATCTCGAAGTGACATTCAGATTGAATTAGATTTTGTAAAAGCTATTGCATCTCCACAGGGGAGCAGCGGCACCACAGCACATGTTGTCGTTGTATCTGAGGCACATTTCTCATATGACATTACTCGAAACATAATCAAATTCCAGTAAAAACAAATAAAAAAAACAAACAAAAACAAACAAAAAAAAGTAAAATAAAAAACTATTTATTTTTTTCATTAGTAGGGGCTATTATTGTTTTTCATGTCAGTGTTTTGTATATAAGAAAGCGTATAGAATGGAAAGTCAGTATAATTATACAGTTCGGCTATCCGAAGCCCAAAAAACGTAAGCTTCGTATAGCGTACAAAAGACGGAAACCTACAGTAATCAGATTATCTAATGAACAGCTGTCTCACGGAAGTGATCGTATACTTCTTTCTGGAGAGCAACACAAAGCCGTTTCTAGAGCTGTTAAGAACAAAAAAGGTTTACAATTGCTTCTAAGTTACAACCAACTCGTATCTAATAAACAAGGAGGGTTTTTGAAGGAAATTATGGAAATGGTGGATTCGTCAGTTCCTGGAGGTAAAACGCTTCATCTCTCCATTAATAAGAAGAAATTTGGCTCCTTTACTGAGAGAAAAATTTATACCTTGGTTAAAGAGTTTAGTCGATGAGGAGTTGGACACCATTATTGAAAAAGACCCTACGGGTAGAGGGTTGAAACGTCGTATTGGTCGGAAGCTTGATGCATTGTTGTCTGTGAATAAAAAAAGAGATCTTCCCGCTGTCTCTTGGTGAAATAGAAAAATTAGCAGGTATATTAAACATTAATGAGTTTAGAGGTGTTTTCATGCGACAGGTACTTCCAGACAAACCTACAAATATTGAACGTGGTATTGTAAATCTTGGTGACCTTTCATCTGGTGGTACTCACTGGACGAGTTATGTGAAACGTGGTGAAAAGAAATTGTATTTTGATTCATATGGCGATGTCAATCCTCCAATAGAAGTAGTCAGGTATTTGGAGCCAAAAGGGTTGGTTTATAATTCAGAGCGTATTCAGGGGTTTGATGATCCTCCTATCTGTGGACATTTTGTGCCTGGAGGTTCTACGACGAGATTAAGCTGGTGAGGACTGGGAACATATTCTTCGTAATATAAGGAACAATAAAAATGCATGGAAACCGTGGTTTTATTTTCAACGGATTTGGAGAAGAAATTGAAATTTGATCAATACCAACTCAATACCCAATTCAGACCCTTCTCCTGACGAGATAATTGAGCTTGCAAGTGATGTATCAAAAGTCTCACAAGATTTATCCGAAGTCAAGAAATTATTGAAATCGCATTTGGTAAAATCGGAAAAAATAATAAATGCGATCGAGATTGTCCCCACTAGTACCGTAAATGGTGAAAAGATATGGGGCAGCTTCCTACTGAAAAACCACCAGAGAATTGGTCAAGTGAGCAAAGCAGTGGAGCCATATGATGTGGTTGTCAAAGTTCAATTGAGTGAATTAGAAGGCAAGATATACATCATGCAGAAAAAATTCAACAACGAAATAAAAAATATATGGAAAGAGGTTTTGAAGACTTCCATGATGGTAGTAACTTCATCTAAAACTTGTATAGAATTATAAGTATATAAAAAAACTGCAACCATGCCATTACTCAAACTAACTGGAACTGAGTCTGTATTGACTCTCCATCTAGAACACCCCATCCACTTGGATCCAAACGTAGAGTATTATATGGCTCTTGTTGGATTTTACTCTGAGAACAACATATACAACTTGTTGCAACATGCAAAAGTCTATTTTTGGGACTTGGAAATACATTTCATTCCGAAACCACTGATACTTCAATGCGGTTAGTGGACCATTGAAAAACTTGAAAGGAGTTTCAGAGATTACATACAATCGTTGAATCTTAGTGTAAATTCTAACGATTTTAAGATCTTTAAAGATGGTGACAAAATATCAATTAATTCTCCAATTAAATTCTACTTGGATAAAACCGTTAGTGATCTCTTAGGTTTTGAAAAATCGGATGCAACAAACTTACAAAAAGAATCGTCTTACTTCAACTCAAATGAAAATGTAATTGCATCGAATCCACCGAATCTCAGAGCCGTTGATGTCATCGAGATACACTGCAATATTGTCAACAACAGTCTTGTCAATCATGATGTTCACTCTCACAAACATTTGGAGACAGCAATCCTCTACTCCTTTTCCCCTAATGTACCACACGGCTACAAAATATCTCAATCACCTCAAGAAAAACACTACATACCTCTTCGGAGCGGTTTACGAAAGATTCAACAGATCACAATCACACTTGTAGACCAAAACAACCAACTGCTCCAGAACAACCATGTAAAAAACATCGTCTATTTAGATCTGATCAGTAAATCACAAACACATACATACTCACAATTGTGGTAAATAAAAACGCGTGGTGTCTGCGCGGAGGCGGGACAGCGATGACATGCGTGGTGATTCGCGCGGCGCGGTTCTGACCACCCGTACTCACACTCTTAGTCGCTCTCTAAAAATTCTGTCCCAGATTCGGTCTCACACGGTTTGTCCCAGATCCGGTCTCGGGTGCGTTGTCCCAGGAACGGCCAAAATATACTACTATTACTATTTTCACTGTTGTTTATGTCTCACCTATTTCTACTTCACTAACGTTAAACTAATTCTGGTTATCTGACTACTCATATATGTACATTCCGCAGTTTTGTTACTCTTCTTATATTATTGTGTATGATATAAATTATTATTGTTCAGGTATAATATCCAGGGACACTATTCGATATTTCTCAATATTGCTAATTAGTATATCTGTAACTAAAATAACTTTCGTAGATTTGATCAAAGTTTTCGCTTTGACCTATCTAATTCAAGTAGTCTACATTACAGTGCATGTAAATTACGATAGGAAGGTTTCTTAGGGCAAACGATATACTTAACTTAAGTGATTAACTTTCCTTAACGATCATCACCCTAAAAGGCTAGAGGGAGGATTAAATAATATTAAATTTCATTTTCAAACAGTTTGCGCTTATCTGCCTGTATTTAAAACCTGTATGCTGTGGACTAAATAAAGACTATAACTATTTTCATAACTGGTCTGCAATGTTCACCCACTGCCCTAACACTAGTAGGGTCGTCACACTAGCTTAAGTAACTTTCTATACTTATTGCAAGGTTGACATTGATTACCCTCCTGTATTTTGGCTAATTATAATATAAATATTAGACAAGTTACGGAATTTAAATTTTTATTTGTAGAATGTGATAGGATAAACAATATTGAAAACAAGGTATTGGTCCGTTTTACTATGAACATATTAGAGAAATTTAAAATAAGGACTGTTATATATTCGATTTTGGGCTTTAAGATGCCTTTGACCAGATCCGCATAGGACTTAAAGGCTTTCTCAACAAATGTATACTCTCTTTTTATTGGGGAACCACTTCCGTTAAGTAAATGCTTTGAGATAATTTATAATGTTCAGCGTTCAGCCACTCTGGGTTCCTAGATGCATGAATAAAATATATTTAAAAATTTAATTATATTTCCAAAATTATTTACCAAATATAAATTAGTAGCTCTCATTTTAAATGAATGAATGTGTGATTTAACTTTTACTGGCGAAGGTAGAAGAGTTAAGTCCTCTCACACATCTAACTCACGACTATAAACTATTTACTGTTCATACCTATTGAATACAAGTGCCTTCATGATAATATTACAATACCATTTTCCGATTTCAGATTTCAATCACTGGCTAATGGTGTGAAGTATTTTTGTAGAAAGGATACAAACAATACAATATATTCAAGTTTATCTTCATCAGTTCATTTCTGTTTCTGTCTGTATGTCTATATGTCTCTCTCCCTGTATGTATATCCATTTCACTTTCCGTGCAACGATTATTCTTTTTGTCCACATATTGAATACGAAGTTACTTAAAAACGTTGCATTAAGCTTTACTACTATGTATCAAAAAGTTAAAAAAATAACTAGCACTGATAGAGCTGATCGCATTCACGGTCTAGGATTTTAGACTTTGGAACTGAGCTAGACATACCACAGATACAGAATATGTGTGTGACCGCACTTCTTGTAAGTATCATCGACCTTGTATTTATTGGTTCTCCTCCTAGGCTAGTGGCCCGCCGGATAGACGTAAGAAGACTTAAGAGGGAATCGGCCTCTTTTTTGTAATGGCAAATTTTCAATGCATGATATAAGTTATGACAGTAAAAATATTGTTAACACGCTTCTTTCGAAAAGCAACCCAGACACAACTTTGACATGAAATTTTACTATATATATATATCTACTGTACTGTACTAAACATCTAAAAAACCTATGTAGGTCTTACAACTTATCTAATTCAAGAAGTTTTCTACACAGTGTACTTGCAGATGTTCATGAAAGGTTAAAACGCATGATATCTAATTTAGATATTTTACTATTATAAGACTGAAGAAACAATTTTATATGGGATGATGGTTGCTAAACAATACCTATCACGTTGTAATAATATTAACCCATCCATTTTATTGAACACGATTATAAAAGCATATTCCAGTGTGTTCCATACGTGTTGCTAAATGACAACAAGGACCCAACTAATCTGAAATAGTTAAGGACGAAGAAATATACCGAATTCTTTAGGACATACAAGAGACTGGAAAAGCAATTAAAAAAATGTTTAAAAATGTTGTTGTATAAGCTCTCATTGGCGGAATAAAAATTACCGGGGTGGAAATGTTTAAACGAACATCAAATATTTAAAAGAGAACAAATCCGAGGCTTGCGGTACTCGATTTAATCTAATATTTAAATCTATTGTTTTGGAAGAAAACACTGTCCACTCTATTGGTTATTAAAATTTACTATAAATAATTCTATTACAAAATATGCACAGAGTATCTATAAAATTACTACTTCACAATTGAAAAAATTTAACGATCTTTATATACTGAACATGAGAGGAAATAAATCTAAAAATACATTTTACTTTATGTTATACATTTTATTTTCTATAACGAAGAATACATATTACTCAATAATTTAGAATAATAACTGTTACGCGATAGGTAAGGAATACTTAAAAATAATAATATTGTAATACAAACGTCACCACACTAATTCAACAATATGCATAATTTAAAGTATAAATATCAACAATAACCCAAATCATATAAGTTAAAACAACCTTAATGTATTTATAATATTACTTTAAAAAATGTCTTCTAATTAAAAGAAAGTCATAATTAGTGTAATCAGGATTTCTCAAAACTATTAAGAGGAACCACTTACTTAGCCATATAAAATACAAAATTATTAAGAATTATATTTTTATTCCTAAATAAAAATCTTGATCCTATAATGGTTGTTAATCAAATCCACAGTAATAATGTATCACACATTCATTGAAATTATTTCTTTTCCATTTTGTTGTGATTTTGTAGTTAAGTGAAGCTACTCATTTAACTACAAAGAAGTGGAGTTACTTATCATGTTGTATGCTATGTTCTCTAATTAAGAACTAAAATATCAAAATACAACATTAGCCTAGTTTATTCCAGTTCAAGCCTAACTTTTTAAACCTTTTTTGTGTATATTAAGACAAACCGTTGGCTGAACATTCACACATAGACAAGTAAAACTAATCACCAGTCTTTAATGAATATTATCGCAAATGCAGTGTGCTAAATGAGATATGACAGAAATTTAGTGTAATATATCGCTGGTCGTGTTGAACTGTTAAAAAAAATGCTTTTAAAACGTAAAATTTTAATTTTGTAAAATTCTTTACTCTGCAAAATTCATGTCCAATGAATTATAATTATTTACAGGCACTAAACTGTATATTAAAACTTATTTTTGACGCTTGTATTGCTCAATTCAACGTTTCATCTTGAAATTTTGCTTAAAATCTTCATTAAGGAACTTTGTATTATCTGCCATTTATTACGTGAGTTACAGGCATTGTAAACATTTAACTGCCATTGTGAGATTTTTTTATTACCTGACCGCCAAATTAAGTGAATATATATAAATCATTACACAATAATTACTTTTTACTGTATAACAGAAAGTCAATATCCCTATAACTATCATAAAAGTTTATTTACGCTTATAATATTTCATTCTTATATAATATAAATTCACATATAAGATCAAATAAGTAGGACTAAAGCAGATCATAAAGGATTAAGCATTAAAAAACATAAAAATTTGAATTTTTATGTCGAAATCTACATTTCCAGATGTAGTTAATGTTTACATAAAGATTACTAAGTTATAGATACCTGATAGTTCAGAGAACATACAAAATATATACTGCACATAGCAGGAGTTCTTTTTAATTCTTCATAGTACATAAATCAAGAGAAAATTCAGAGAAACTAAACACCAGTTTCTTGGAAAAGTAGGCTAAGATCTGTGGTTTATAACTTATTGTTAGGCTGTCTAAATAAACATACGTAAGGCTGTTTCTAACTTTCAGATAGTTTTTTATAATATCCCTTCAGTATGAGACATAACTTGTAACAGACATATTCGATATATTTATTTGATTTTTTATATGAAAGCAAAGGTAAATAGTTCCGACACATTTTAGTAGCCTTCACCTTAAAAGTAACAGGTCCTAAATGTATTAGTTTACGCCATTAGTGAATTCGAAAACTACAAATTCAAGTAAATACACTTCTTTAACTGAACCGTTTATTATTTGTAAACTAGAAATATATTGATGAATTTATAAAAAATGTAAAATTCTGCAGTGGGCTGTATGTTTTATTGGTAACTACAACTTTAAATAACTCTTTATTTAAATTAAAATACTAAAAAAGAAGATTTTTATGAATGATTATACATCAGACTGGGTTAAGTTTATTTTTGCTAGCGACAACAGCGTGCGCGAATCAGCAATCGAATTTGGTACTTGGAGTTACAGAAGCTGAGACAGAATTACTCACCTACGGTAGAAGTTATCTACTAGGCAAATTCTGTTATTTATTTCTGCAGCACGTGCCCAATAGATATGCAAATCCATCTTTTTCATTTATATGCTGTAGTTATTATTGCTATATGGTATTAATATTGCTATATAATACAAAGTTCGTATCATGAAATTATAATTATAATGCAGTTCAAACGAAAAGTTTAAGTATATGAAAAATAGCAATGGCGTCCTGTACAGAATTACTGGATTGACTAATTTTTGTTTCGTGTATAAAGAGCAATAAAAAACAAAATGGGTTGAAATAATGTTATTTTGCCAAACTGTTCACAGTTATATGAATTATTACATGTAAACACTTAAACATAACCTACTAAGGTGTTTTTTATTCAGACATAAAAGTGTATTAGTTGCAAGTATTAAAAGATTAGTTACAAAATGTAGATAAAATTTATGCTAACCAGCAACGAGTAATAGACTTGCGAAAATATGTATTATTTAAAATGAAAATACTAACGAGACAGTTTTTATGACGCTCAGCCTTATTCCGAGATTGTACATGCACCATCATATATAACACATTCTTCTCCATAGAGAAATTTCATTCAAAGTTTTATACCAAGTTTTCTGCTAAGCAAGCGATAGGCAAGAGTGCGATAAGGTTAAATATTGTCACTAACGTTTAAAATTGGCTGCAATATATTACAATTTATTTTTATTCTGCAAATAAAAATGTTACTTGTAAAACCTTACATAATACTACTGAGTTTGTTTTTTTTTCAACATTTTCTGATTTACATTATGCTTACCTTTAAGAACTTTGCAAAAATATTAGCTGAAGCTCATCCAAATCCAATCGGTTAACATGTACTAATATAAAGCACAGTGTCCCTTTAAATATAAATTAACCTTCATACAAATATTGAAATCTAAAGTCAGTTCGTTTTCGGAATATCGTGCGAACTGACAGACAGACAAAATTTAAATATTTCAAGCCTCACGAGTCATAAACTTCGCTAAAGCTCAGTGAATATTCAACATTCACCATTACAATGTTCCAGTTAGTGAGGAACCATTTCTGATATGTCTGTGAAGTAGAGTGATGACTATATTATTTATTCAATATTGAGTATTTTAATGTACTTATTGAAAAAACGTATCCATCTCAGTTTCCAATTGGAAATGTTTGAGATTCTTCAGAAATTTTGTTTACAATTTTCATTTTTTATTTCAAAAATCTCTTTAGGTTACAAAGTTTATAGTATGACCACGTTATGGGCTTATTAAACAACACCAGAAATACTGAATAGCAATCTTTACTAGCATATATTTAGTTTAATGTAATATTTGTGTATGTGACAACCAGTGCCTCAGTTACCCTGGTCCCGGTATCTGGACCACAAATTAGATAGCTTGTGACTTCTGAACAAACATTTTGATTGTTCCTATCTGATTTTGCAATAGGCTGGCTTTCCTGTCAGTGTGTGATGAAAATTATATTCCGATAAACAATTGTAGTGGAAAATCTCATAAAAAACTAGGAGTTGGCATTATTTTCAAATATAGCATTTTTGACTTTTTCAGAGTAAAATTATTAGTAATAGTGTAAGTGAACCATGTAAAGGTGACAAAGGAATCCAAGGAGTTGGTTCTACATCTGTATCATCACAATCGGCAAGTTATAATCTCTCATATAAAGTAAAAGAAAGCTCTGGTGGTAATCTCATCAACTAATCTGTACAACAAACGTTTTTAGAAATGATTGAGTTTAAACAAATTAACTCAATACGTTATGAGTTTTAATCCGAGATCAGCTAAAATTCACAAGTTTTCAATTTTAAAAAATCTTTAAACTACTATATATTGCCTGAAAAATGTCTCTTAGACACATTGAAGTAAGTAATTCTCCTAGTACTCTTTTCACTTGTTATAAACTATGTGAGAATGGACCATAAAACATTTGGATTGGATAAAATATGTAATTGTAGACTGATTATTTCTGTACATTTATAGCACTGTGGGGATTTAAAACCGTAAATAACAACGGTAATAATTGTTTCTGTTTCTGCTTAAGCATAAAACATAATTAAATTTTAATCAAAATAAGTATCACTACACAAGAAAAGAAATTCATTGCAAACGTCCTTAAAATTAAAATCCGTTTAACTGAAAATGCGTTATAATAACATAGTAATTGTTTTAATGTTTTTTTTTTTGGTCTTTAATTTGATAATCGCAAGACTAGAATGTATAATATAGCTTTGGGTAAAAAGAATATTTATAGAAAATCTTTGAATTGTAAATAATTAAGTAAGTCGTCCATAAATCCTTGTCTCGATCCTGGTCTTCGCCATAGTACTCCTGGTGTATATTTTCCACGCCCTAACGTCTTTGAACATTAAACTGAACAATAAAAAGTCCTAGCCTTTATCTTGCTTTTGGCCATTGCACTTTTTCCTGGTCGCGCTTTTCAAAGCTAACGCAGTGTAAGTTTAACGAATTGTGTAAATAAAATATTTGTATTTATCGAAAGCTTTGTTATACCTGTCGTTTGTTGTTTCCATGTATAAAAATATTTATACGTACACTGGTGTGTATATTTCACCTGTGTCGCTTTGTTTCGGTTTTTGCCTTTACTAAATTAAGTACATGTTATTATTTCATGTTCAATGAAATCTTATGCATTAAATATATTTAAATATTTATGGATGTTATAAACGTGACCTGAATTTTACCTTAAAAATTTATCATTTTATAATATGACCTTTTCAACAATTCACCTTTACTATTTACTGTTTCATTACTTAGAAATCTTATAAAGGAGATTTTTGCGATGAATAAACTTTAAATATTCCGAGTCTAGTTTGCATATATTTTTATTTGTGTAATATGGCCTGTAGTAATTTTGAGAGAAGATTAAAAGTGCACTGCTTTGTATAATACATAAATTAGGTACGTAAAAGCAACAATCTGAAAAATCCAAGTGTTTTTTTGCAAATAGACAAATTAGCAATAGCGTAAACGGTTATAATCGATACAGATTTCAGGCTAATATGTCTTACAGTAATATATTGACACATACAAACATAATCTGATAAAGGAACAAATCTTTAATATAGGGTGTTATTGAAATGTTGACATGGTAGGTACTCATATTAGTATATAATCCAATAACATGTATTTCTTTAAAGGTTTGGTACTAAAAATGACTAATTAAAAACATTATTACAGGTATAACTAAATTTTTTCAGATCAGAAATGATTGTACACCGCTTGCCACTATATGGTTTGGGTACAGAGAGGATGAAATAAAGTACAAAAACATAAATTAGCAGTTCTATACAAAACGTACCTTAGAATGTTTCAACTATAATATAAACCCTAGAAAAAAATCTGTATAATATGTTAATTTTTCTGGTACTATATGATGTGATAAATATTCGTTAAAAACTAAGACCTAAACTGTTTTAGGTAACAAGTGATATTGAAATCATAAACTGTAATGAAAATACCTCATCCATGTAAGTCCTGGTCCTGGTCCTGGCCATCAAATACTGTTCCTGGCTCTACTTCCGCGACTAGTTGTGAGTTGGACGAAGATTAAACACGGTGCGACATTTCACTTTCAAATTATTAACTAAAATACAAAGTTATATACCTACGTTGTTTCTATGGATATGAAATAATATGTTATGTATCATTTTGCACGTTTCTCATATGGTTTTCTTATTTTGTGACGTCACGACTGCTACTAAAATTTAACCGATTTCTTGTTTCACAAACACATGCCTTCTAAGGAGACAAACGTTTGAATAAAAACACAATAACATAAGTTATAATATGTTTTTTCCCTGCCTCAAGTTATGTGCTAAATTTATATTTATACATTATTATCTAGGGATGATATTCGACATGAAATTTCATACTCTTGCTAATAATTAGTCTACATTAACGTGCTTTTAAATTTATAAAAACAATATATAACTAATCACATACAAAAATGCATCACTAACCATATAAAAATGTATGCTTGTGTTAAAATGCGAACTTTTTAGAAGATTTTAGGATGAATATACCTCAAAGTAAAACTGAGACATCGGAAGGCGTATTACTTACTTATTATGTCAGAGTCTCAGGTAACAAAGGCACATTGTGAGAGAATGTACATAGCTTTAATATCAAATACTTGCAATGAATTCCTTATAAAGGCTTCAAAGCTTGAAAACCTATAAATGAGTATAATGATTTAATGTTAAATTAGGGCAATATAGTTAAGGTATTACATCATGTAGGTTTGTTAGCAAAATACCCTAACTATTAATAATGCAGATCAAAGGTTAATAATACATTTACGGAACAAATAACAAATAAAGGAAACCGGCAGTTTATTTACTATACACAAAATCCGTACACACGAACCACAAACTGGTGGACTGAGTATACGGGCGAGTAACGCAACTGTTGATTTACAAAATATTATATTTTTATTTAATGAGTATTTCATATAATAGAGTTAATTACAAAATATCCTTATTGCCTAAAGCAGTGAAATGAGTAATTGGTTATCGAAAAACTATTTCATGATTTTAATTCCTCGGTTGTATTAAACAAATTCTTATAACTATAATTTAAGTACATTTAGGAAAATATAAGTACATTTAGGTAAAACTCATCTTTGCTGGGCATAATTTTTATGCGTTGAGTACATAGGCTGCTAGACTAATATATTTTTACTTATTGAAAAAATCTTAAACAATAAATATAACAAATTAGAATAAATCTAAGCAGCTAAATGTATATGGAATTTATGTCCAAGAAATTTAACAGATATTTCATGTGCTAAATTTAATTTTACAACTTTTTATAATTACCGAGTTTTAGTATAAAAAAATTAAGTATTAAAAGTGTAAATTATCATAATTTTTTTAAAGAACCCTATCATACATGTTCTTTAGTTTTAATGGGTTACAATTTTAAAATACAAAATTATTGTTTGAAACATATTATAATGTTATTTGGAAATTTTTGTCAAGCCAAACAATTAGAATCTTACAGCACAAAAATAATATCAAAATTTAAATGTATCGAATTCTTTTGATATCCTTGTATTCTTAATCCGAAGGAATTACAGAGCTCAACTTTGGTGTAGGTCTGCAAAACAGAGAAAAGTATCCCTTAGAATTAAATTTAAAAAAATAACGTATATCTGGAAAAAATTGATTCTACGAGTAGTACTCTTATCCCAAAATTTTTCATGAATCCAAATGAAAAGTTTTCCACGTTATTCTAAGCGTACATACATGCATGGTCGTGCTTTTTCGGTCGCTCGATTGCTTAGTGAGCTAATTTATCATTTTTACTTTTTATGTTGTGTGGTATTTATAGTTTAAAAAAGGTTGACACGCTAATATATTTCATTACTTAAAACTTAAAATTTAATTTGTTGAAATTGAATTAGTATCTTAATCCAATATTTATAACAAAAAACCTGATATCATGTTTTTTCCTTTGAATGTATATTCAATTGTAAACTATAATTAAAACTAGGAAAATATTATTTAATACAACATATTTTTAAATACATACATACGTACAATAATACATCAACATAAGCTATTTTAACTAACTAACAAACTATTATGTTCATAAATTCCCGCACAAAAACCTAAATTAGAATTAACAGCCTTCCCTACAAGGAAGGGTTCAAAGCAAATGTTACAATCTTGATTGTGTGTCCTATTAACTATTGTCTAGTGATTTTCATGGTTGTTTTTGACTATGTAATATTGCATTAGCCAATTTAAAGCATGGCTAAAGGATACAATATATGAGTATGTAGCATCTTGCACGTGAATGAGTGAATATATTCATATCGTTAAAATGGTTCCCTAAAGAGAATGTTAACGAAATACCTATACATTTTTGTTTGGCGTATAAGAAGGATCATAATGTATAATACATTGATACAATTGTGTTTCCGGAAATATAAATACTTCTAAGAAAAACCATCGTTTATAGCCTTGGCCGGTCATAAAATTATTTCATTTAGAAGCCTGTACGTGTTTTTATAAGTCATAAGATGGCAGTTTACATTGCATAGCACATAAACCTGCTTTTTAGATTGAAGGGATATAGGAATTTCTCTTAAGACAGAAAACACACTACACTTTCTGTGGCGGTGTATAAAGGGTTACAAATTTTAATTTTCCACAAATCATATTAACAGTTGCTATACACACATAAGCCCACCTGTCATATGGTAAATAAATGTATAATTAGCGTCAGGTAAGCGTTAAACAAACCCTTATAATATTGCTAAATTCAGTTCTTTTAATCCTTATCTTAATATGAATTGAAACGAAATGACAAATATCACAATACAAAAGTCATGGACCAAATCCAAAGTGAAGGTCGTAATACGAGTAATTACAATAGCAATCTATAATAGTTTTTATTATGTTTAAAGTGAAATATGAATGTGAAAACAAGAGCCTCAGTTACTCCGATATTTGGGTATAAACCATAATACCTCTAAGGCTAGGTAGCTCGTCACTTCCTAACAATTATTTTTATTGTTCCCATCTGATTTTGCAGTAGATTGGATTTCCTGTCAGTGTGTGAAAAATGATATCCCGATAAACAATTTTAGTTATGTTTTATACCAAACTAGAACCTGGCATTATTCTTAAATATAGCATTTTTTTTACTTTCTTCGCAGTAAACTTATTATTAGTATTGGAAGTTCAACATTTAAAAGTGACAATGGAATCTAAGAGAAGTTGTTTCTAAAACTATATAATTTTAATCAGCAATTTCTAGTCTCTTGTAATGTGGATGAGAGCTGTAGTGGTAATCTTATAAACGAGTGTAATACAGTAAAAGATATGGACCATAATTTTCCTCAAATATGTACCATACCGATTTTAGAAATCATTGAGCTAAAACACGTTAACGCAACACGTTCTGAATTTTAATCCTAAATGACCTAAGATTTACTAAATTTAAATTATTTTCAATATTTACAGAACTATTATATGCCTTAAAGATGTCTCTCAGACACAGTTAGGTTAATAATTCTCTTGGCAATCTTTCCACTTTTTATAAAACATGTGAGAATGGATCTTAAAACATTTGGAAGTTTTCAAGAAAATAGTGTTAAACTGATTCTTTCTGTACACTTAGAGTACTGAAAGGATTTAAAAACTATAAATCACAAGTTCTTTTCAGTTCGTCCACAAAAACATACAAAAGATATTTGTTGGTCATGATAAAACAAGAAAATTAAGTAAACCTACAACTAGTTGAATAAATTAAAATGTATAGACTATAATTCTCCACACCATTTTTAGAAATTTTTGAGTTTTAACGCAATACGTTCTGAATCTTAATCCTAAATGAGCTAACATTTACTAATTTCAAATTATTTTCAATATTTACAGAACTATTTTAAATGCCTTAAAGAAGTCTCTCAGTGACACAATTAAGTTAATAATCTCTCTGTGGTAATCTTTACACTTTTTATAAAAACATGTGAGAATGGATCTTAAAAGATTTGGAGGTTTTCAAGAAGATAGTTGTAAACTGATTCTTTCTGTACACTTAGAGTACTGAAGGGATTTAAAACCATAGATCACAAGTTCTTTCCGTTTGTCCACGACATATACGAAAGTTACTTGTTAGTCAAGATAAAACAAGAAAATAAAAGTCAGTTCAACAACTAGTTGAATAAATTGAAATGTATAGACTATAATTCTCCAGGCAGTTTTTAGAAATCTTTGAGTTTTAAAGCAATACGTTCTGAATCTTAATCCTAAATGAGGTAACATATACTACTCGTAATTTAAAATTATTTTCAATATTTACTCTACTATAAAACCCCTAAAAGATTTCTCTTAAGACATATTTAAGAAAATAATTCTTTTGTTAGTGTTTCACTTTTTATGAAACATGTGAGAACGGATCTTAAAACATTTGGTGATTTTAAAGAAGATAGCTTTAAACTGATTCTTTTTGTACACTAAGAGTATTGAAGCGATATAAAACCATATATCACAAGTTCTTTAAGTTTGTCCACGATATATACGAAAGTTACTTGTTAGTCAAGATAAAACCAAGAAAATAAAACTATTGTAAAATTCATTAAAAATTTTAATTCTTTTAACTGCAAACTCGTTATAATTAAATTGGAACTGTTTAGCTTTTTTGGCTGTGGTTAATTATCGCTAAATCTAAGATGTAAATTGCTTTCATTAATAAGAATAATCAAAGAAAATAAGTTGAAAGAAGAAAAGTAACTCATCTATAAGTCCTTGTCTCAGTCCTGGTCGTCGCCAGCGTACTCCTGGGGTTTATTTTCCACATCCTGCGTGTTAAACGACTTAGAACATTAAACGGAACAATTAGAAATGTCCTGGCTCTTACCAAGCTCTTGGCCATTGCACTTGTTCCAGGTCGTGCTTCTATAACCGTGTGTTCAAACAAATTTTGTAAATAACACTATTGAGTTTAACAAAAACTTAGTTGTACCTGTTCTTTGTTGTTTCTATGGTTATTTAAAATATATTAATATGTACACTGTTGAATATTTCATATGTTTGTTTTTATAGATTTCCCTTCACTTACACTGTAATTAACAGTAAATAGATTTTTATTATCAGATTACCCGAACACATGCATACTATAGAAATAAACATGTTTTATTTCTCGTCTTACCATATTAATTTTAACGTGATAGAGTATCATGATTTAGATCATTCAGGCACAATACTCGATATGTCGTCATCGCTAAATAGTGTATCTGCAAGTAAAAGAACCTTGGTAGGTTACTTTTCCTTTGATGTATATAACTTAAATAGTCTACATAACAGTCTATGTTAATTACAATTGTAAAATTCCTTAGATTATACAACTTACGATATCGATAAGTTATTAAATAAACAATTCATTATTTGAAATATGGGTTGGAACAGTTTACTCCGATCTTACTCGCCAACGTTATGGATGTCCAGAAGTGGCACATCCCAAACCTCAAATGTCAAGATTCTTGAGTCATATTAATTCGAAATTTCTAGTCTTATTGCAGCAGATGACTGTTGGGAGGTGGTAGGGTTCGTTTTCTAAGAGATAAAGTTTCTCTTGCCAGCCTAGACAAAAGGGACTGTGTGTCGCATCCTACCCGTTTTGACTAAAGAGAGGCCGGGTTAAAAAAAAAAAACGGCCTCCCACTCTTTCGACGGTACATGATGAGATGAGTACCCTAAATTATTCCTCATGGATGTCAATGATGAGGCGAAACCTACCCCTAACCTTACTCATCGCAGCAGAATAACCCTGTCACTCCGGAAGAAGCGCTAAGTTCCTTATAGGACAAGGTTCAATTTATAATCTTCTTGTCCTAAAGGTATAACAATATTTATATTGGAAGAGTTTAAAAATAAAGTTTTATTACACCGTTTTTTTGGCTTGAAAATTCCTTTTAATATATACTCGCAAAGGACGTTAAAAAAACAACCTACTTTTTTAAATTTCCCCCAAAAGCTATTCCTAAAAATTTTTATAATTTTTAACTATTAAAATTTCACACAGAATATTTCAACTGTTATTCATAGGTATTATATTACAGTTCTGATGCTTATAGATTTATGGTAAAGCGTACATAATTTAAGTTAAAATTTTAAAGTGCAAATACCTTATAGTTTTTAAGCAAAACCAATAATATATTGAGTTTTAATGTGCATACGGATGTTTTGGCTTTAATACTTGTGTATCATTTTTTAGGAAGGTAACTCATGTGCACGGTGAGTAATTATAAATTTCACTTCCATGCAAGGTAAGAATATGTAAACGTACGGCAAGTTATTTAATATAGAAAGTTTTATGTCCCAATTATTGTCCCCAAATTGTGTAACAACTGTGAATTAGCTATATTTTATCTTTCAAACACTAAGTCAGCCATAAAATGTGTTGGCTGAGCGATAGTGAGGCCTATAATTAAAAGAGCTGGAAACAATTCATTTCTGTATGCTGCAAGATTTCTCAAGGATACCTGGCCTAAAGAATTGCAATGTTGAGTTAAATGTTGAAGCATGTAACTCCATGGGATTTTGGCTAACCCATCCTGGAAACAAGTAAAACGTAGATTAAGTAAACAAACATACTCAAAACATGGCTCTGATATATCATAGCACTATCACACATAAACCTAGCTATACATACAAATATATACAAATATACTCGCCTTCGGCTCGCTGGGGGCTACGCCCCCAGGCCCCCAATGATGTACGCTTGCAAATTCGGGTACAAGATTGATTTGGTGACAGGTAAAATTCGGACATGATGTCATGCCAGGAAATTCCCAGTGGGGTGGGGGGGTTAACGTTAACGGGGGATAAGATGTGTCAGGGGGTTATCTGGTCATACCAGGAACTGCCCAGGGGGGTTAAGAGATTTGGTGATTGGTAAAAGTCGGACATGAGGGTCATGCCAGGAAATTCCCAGGGGGGGGTTAACGTTACCGGGGATAAGACATCAGGGGGGTTATCTGGTCATACCAGGAACTTCCCAGGGGGGTTTAAGAGATTTGGTGATTGGTAAAATTCGGACATGAGGTCATGCCAGGAAATTCCCAGGGGATATAATGTTACCGGGGGGGGGGTTAAACACATCAGGGGGTTTAATGTACACAGGAGGTTATCTGGTCATACCAGGAAATCCCGGGGGGGGGGGTAATGTTACCGGGGGTTAATGACACACCCTAGGCCCCCTTTTGTGGTGTTTGGCCAAATTCGGGGATAAGCGGAATTCGGAATAGTATTAGACCTATTTTATTGAATTTTCCAGTTTTAATCAAAGTTTTGACTCTAAGGCCATTTTGTGCTTAACCGTTAGAGATACGACAAAAAGTGACTGGACCTTTCTTGTCGGAAATTTAATTTTGTCTCGATTTTGTCGTCAGATTTTAGCTACGAACTTTGCTTTAGCCAGGAATGAGCTCGGAAGAAAAGTCTGCACTGGTCAGTTATCGTGAATTGTTTATTTATAAACATAATAAAAAACAGACCTTAAGGCAGTATTTTAAGTTGAACAGTTGGTTTAATATCATCAGGAGATTATCTAGTCAAGCCAGGAAATTCCCTGGGGGGGGGGTTAATATTACCGGGGAGTTAACACATCAGGGGGTTTAATTTACTCAGGAGGTTATCTGGTCATAACAGGAAATTCCAGTGGGGTTTATAATGTTACCTTATCTAACGCTCAGCCAATTCACGATGTGGGGTTGTAGTCACTCGTTAAATTAGTAACACAAGTTAAATCCAGAACAAGAACGGATTGCAACAAATTACAGTCGCATCATATTACAAGTCCTGAAATTGCTAAATACGACCAAGATTTTGCCATTAAGAGAGATTTTTAGGGCTTACGTAAGGATATACGACAAAAAGCTACCTAACCTTTTTTTTTTAGATCTCTAGATTGTCTAGTTATTGAACATTTATGATTTAAGTTATGACCAATGGTTCGGCTGCTACCCGCCTCCAGAAACACAAAATTTTCACCTAAAAATTATAAAATATTTCATTTTAAAACAGGTTTTTTCGGCCAGACCATTTAGGATAGGGCAAAAAGTTACTAGACTTTTTTTGTAGAACACGTCGTTTACTAAAACTTATTTAATGACGTGTTTTGAGCTACGACCAACCGTTTAGCCGCTATTAAGGCCCGGAATGTAAATTTGTAGGCGAAAATTTCCAAATATTTTAACTTAATCGCGTTTTGCGGTCAAACTAATGGAGATATAGTAAAAAGTCACTAAACCTTTTTTGTAGATCATATTACTTCCTAAATCTAACCTTTGTTTTATTTGGACCTCTGACCAATGGTTTCACCGCTATCTACCCCAAAAACAAAGTTTTCACGTAAAAATTACACAAACATTGCACGTAATTACGTTTTTTCCGGCCAAACAAATGGAGATAGGGCAAAAAGTCACTGGACCTTTTCTGTAGATCGCGCAATTTGCTAATTTGATGGGTCAATCAGATTTGAGCTACGACCAACGGGTCGGCCGCTATCGGGCTCGAAACATTATTTTTAGCGAAAAAATCTCTGGAATGTCAAATATTCGTGCGTTTTGCCGCTTAACCATGGAAGATAGAGCAAAATGTCACTAGTACTTTTTTGTAGATCACTTCATTCCTGACTAACGATTTTTTCGTCAGATCCGAGCTAGCTCCAAACGGTTCGCACCCGCTATCGGGCTTACAAAAAATGCCTGCAAGGGTAAAAAATGCGCGTTTTTTTTGCGAATTTTTTTGAGGGGTTTAAAATGAAAAAATTCCCGGTTTTCAGACTTTTCCTGTTGGTTACACGGCAAAAGGTACCTGAGTGCAAAATTTCAAGTTTCTAGCACTTCTAGAAGTAGGTTAGAATTTGTATACATATATCAGTCAGTCCAGTCAGTTTCACATGCGGCTGTATAGTATATTAGACTCGCCTTCGGCTCGCTGGGGGCTACGCCCCCAGGCCCCCTTTCGTGTATTAGCCAAATTCGGGGATAAGAATGATTTGGTGATAGGTAAAATTCGGACATTATGTCATACCAGGAAATTCCCTGGGGGAGGTTGTAACTTTACCAGGGGTTAAGACATCAGGGGGTTATCTGGTCATACCAGGAACTTCCCAATGGTGGTTAAGGAGATTTGGTTATAGGTAAAATTCAGACATGAGGACATGCCAGAGAAATTCCCTGGGGGGGTTGTAACGTTACCCGGGGGTTAAGGCATCAGGGGGTGATCTGGTCATAACAGGAACTTCCCAAGGGGGGTGAAGAGATTTGGGTGATTGGTAAAATTCGGACGTGAGGTCATGCCAGGAAATTGCCTGGGGGGTATAATGTTACCGGGGGGGAGTTAACACATCAGGAGGTTTAATTTACTCAGGAGGTTATCTGGTCATACCATGAAGTCGCCGAGGGGGGTAAATGTTACCGGGGTTAATGACACACGTGTGCCAATTTTACAGGGTTGCTCAGGAGTTAATATAGCCATGCCAGGAAATTCCCAGAGGGTAATGTTACCGGGGAAATGTTTATGTCCGAGCTTAAGATTACTGGTTTGGGAGTGAAAAATTGACAAACTTTATCTACTTTTCCAAATTAATTCAAACTTTTGACTTCAAAGGCATTTTGTGGCTTAACCGTTTAGAGATACGACAAAAAGTGACTGCACATTTCTTGTCAGAAATTTAATTTTGAGCCCGAAAACAAAAGTTTCACGTAAAAAAATTACAAAAAAATTGCACATAATCACGTTTTTCGGCTGAACCACTGGAGTTAGAGCAAAAAGTCACTGGTCCTTTTATGTAGATCGCCCCAATTTTCCTAATTTGATGGGTCAATCAGATTTGAGCTACGACCTACCGTTCGGGCCACTATCAGGCTCGAAACTTTATTTTAAGCAAAAAACTCTCTGGAATGTCAAAACGTTCCCGCGTTTTGACGCTTAACCACACGAGATAGGACAAAAAGTGACTAGACCTTTTTTGTAGAGCACTTCATTCCCCACTAACGATTAACCATCAGATCCGAGCTACAACCTACGGTTTAGACGCTACAGAGCCTCAAACAAAAATCTACAAGCGAAAATCGTCAAAATTTGACAATATTTTCGAATTTGAGAGCATGTTTAGGGTCGACCGGTAGAGATGCAGGGAAGTATAATGTGCCCATTCTGTAGATCATAAAATTTGCTAAAACCCCTTAAAAATTAGATTTGAGCTACTACCAACGGTTTAGTCACTAGACGGCTCGAAAGCAAAAAACTACACCAGTTTTTTAACCAGTTTCAACCGGTTTTTTAATTTTTTTGAGGGGTTTAAAATTAAAAATTCCCGGTTTTCAGACTTTTCCTCCGGGTCATATTGTGAAAGGTACCTGCGTGCCAAATTTCAAGTTTCCAGCACTTCTAGAAACTATGTTAGAATTTGTATCTATCCATCAGTCAGTGAGTGAGTTACACATGCGGCTGTATAAGTATTTAGACTCGCCTTCGGCTCGCTGGGGGCTACGCCCCCAGGCCCCCATTTGGGTGTTGGCTAAATTCGGGGATAAGCGTAGTTCGGTGATTGGTTTAAATTCAGACGTGAAGTTTCCAAATTTTATGTATCCGTTCTCGAGAATCTTACGGGTCGTAATGCTTCGCTAACGCTCATCCAAAAAGATGTGTGGTGTATGATATTAATCAATTGATGTGGGTAGAAGAGTTAAGTTATGTGTTCGCGAAATTTGGAGACAAGATAATTTGGTTTTAACCAAAGTCAGAGGACGTATGTATACCATAGTTTAATTTTCCGGATTTACCCAAACTTTTGACTTTGAGGGCGTTTTTGCGGCTTAACCGTTAGAGATAAGTGAAAAAGTTACTGGACCTTTCTTGTCGGAAATTTAATTTTTATGTTTCAATTCCGTCGTCAGATTTTAGCTGCGACCTTTGGTTTAGCCAGGAATGAGCTCGGGAGAAAAGTCTGCACTGGTCAGCTATCGTGAATTGTTTAGTACAAACATAATAAAAACCGACCTTAAGGCAGTATTTTAAGTTGAACAGTTGGTTTAATATCATCAGGAGATTATCTAGTCAAGCCAGGAAATTCCCTGGGGGGGGGGGTTAATGTTACTGGGGGGTTAACACATCAGGGGGTTTAATTTACTCAGGAGGTTATCATGGTCATACCCAGGAAATCCTCGGAGGGGGGTTAATGTTACCGGGGGCTAATGACACACCTGTCCCTATTTTAGACGGTGTTGTGTCTGTGAACAAAATAAAAATTTATTCTGTCCCTATCTACTATTGACGGCATAGCTAACGCTCAGCCAAACTTATTATGTGGGGTTGTATTCACTCGTTTAACCTAGCAAAGCCTGAATCCTGATTGAATTACACAAATATTAGTCACATATAGGCCTAATATATATTTAAAACTCCAAAAATTTCCAATTCACGACAAATATTTTGCTATTTATCGCGTTTTTCAGGCTTATTAAAGTACATACAGCAAAAAGTTACTAGACTTTTTTTGTAGAACACGTGTCGTTTACTAAAACTTATTAAGTTGCATTTTTTGAGCTACGACCAAACCGTTTAGCCGCTATCAAGCCCGGAATGTAAATTTGTAGGCGAAAATTTCAAAATATTTTCACTTAATCGCGTTTTGCGGTCAAACTAATGGAGATATAGTAAAAAAGACACTGAACCTTTTTTTGTAGATCATATTATTTTCTAAATCTAACCTTTGTTTTTATTTTGACCCTCCGACCAATGGTTTCGCCACTATCGACCGCAATAAACAAAATTTTCACGTAAAAGTTACAAAGAAATTGCACATAATCACGTTTTTTCGGCCAAACCAATGGAGATAGGGCAAAAAGTCACTGGACCTTTTCTGTAGATGGCGCAATTTGCTAATTTGATGGGTCAATCAGATTTGAGCTCACGACCAACGGTTCTGACGCTATCGGGTTCGAAACATTATTGTAAGCGAAAAAAAATCTCTGGAATGTAAAATATTCTCGCGTTTTGTCGCTTAACCACAAGAGATAGGAAAAAAGTCACTGGACCTTTTTTGTAGTTCACTTCATTCCTGACCATGAATTTTCCGTCAGATCCGAGATAGCTCAAACGGTTCGCCCGCTATCGGGCTTACAAGAAATGCCTGCAAGGGTGAAAAATGTGCAAATTTTCTCGAATTTTTTTGAGGGGTTTAAAAGTAAAAATTGTACGGTTTTCAGACTTTTCCCGGTGGTTTCACGGTAATAGGTACCTGCGTGCAAAATTTCAAGTTTCTAGCACTTCTAGAACTATGTTAGAATTAGTATGATCTGTCAGTGAGTGAGTGAGTCAGTCAGTTTCACATGCGGCTGTATAGTATATTAGACTCGCCTTCGGCTCGCTGGGGGCTACGCCCCCAGGCCCCCATTTGGGTGTTTGGCTAAATTCGGGGATAAGCGTAGTTCGGTGATTGGTTAAATTCAGACGTGAAGTTTCCAAAATTTTATGTATCCGTTCTCGAGAATCTTACGGGTCGTAATGCTTCGCTAACGCTCATCCAAAAGATGTGTGGTGTATGATATTAATCAATTGATGTGGTAGAAGAGTTAAGTTATGTGTTCGCGAAATTTGGAGACAAGATAATTTGGTTTTAACCAAAGTCAGAGGACGTATGTATACCATAGTTTAATTTTCCGGATTTACCCAAACTTTTGACTTTGAGGGCGTTTTTGCGGCTTAACCGTTAGAGATAAGTGAAAAAAGTTACTGGACCTTTCTTGTCGGAAATTTAATTTTATGTTTCAATTCCGTCGTCAGATTTTAGCTGCGACCTTTGGTTTAGCCAGGAATGAGCTCGGGAGAAAAGTCTGCACTGGTCAGCTATCGTGAATTGTTTAGTACAAACATAATAAAAACCGACCTTAAGGCAGTATTTTAAGTTGAAACAGTTGGTTTAATATCATCAGGAGATTATCTAGTCAAGCCAGGAAATTCCCTGGGGGGGGGGGTTAATGTTACTGGGGGGTTAACACATCAGGGGGTTTAATTTACTCAGGAGGTTATCTGGTCATACCAGGAAATCCTCGGAGGGGGGGTTAATGTTTACCGGGGGCTAATGGACACACCTGTCCCTATTTTAGACGGTGTTGTGTCTGTGAACAAAATAAAAATTTATTCTGTCCCCTATCTACTATTGACGCATAGCTAACGCTCAGCCAACTTATTATGTGGGGTTTGTATTCCACTCGTTTAACCTAGCAAAGCCTGAATCCTGATTGAATTACACAAATATTAGTCACATATAGGCCTAATATATATTTAAAAACTCCAAAAAATTTCCAATTCACGACAAATATTTTGCTATTTATCGCGTTTTTCAGGCTTATTAAAGTACATACAGCAAAAAGTTACTAGACTTTTTTTGTAGAACACGTCGTTTACTAAAAACTTATTAAGTTGCATTTTTTGAGCTACGACCAACCGTTTAGCCGCTATCAAGCCCGGAATTGTAAATTTGTAGGCGAAAATTTCAAAATATTTTCACTTAATCGCGTTTTTGGCGGTCAAACTAATGGAGATATAGTAAAAAGACACTGAACCTTTTTTGTAGATCATATTATTTTCTAAATCTAACCTTTGTTTTATTTTGACCTCCGACCAATGGTTTCGCCACTATCGACCGCATAAAACAAAATTTTCACGTAAAAAGTTACAAAGAAATTGCACATAATCACGTTTTTTCGGCCAAACCAATGGAGATAGGGCAAAAAAGTCACTGGGACCTTTTCTGTTAGATGGCGCAATTTGCTAATTTGATGGGTCAATCAGATTTGAGCTACGAACCAACGGTTCTGACGCTATCGGGTTCGAAACATTATTGTAAGCGAAAAAAATCTCTGGAATGTAAAATATTCTCGCGTTTTGTCGCTTAACCACAAGAGATAGGAAAAAAAGTCACTGGACCTTTTTTGTAGTTCACTTCATTCCTGACCATGAATTTTCCGTCAGATCCGAGATTAGCTCAAAACGGTTCGCCCGCTATCGGGCTTACAAGAAATGCCTGCAAGGGTGAAAAATGTGCAAAATTTTTCTCGAATTTTTTTGAGGGGTTTAAAAGTAAAAAATGTACGGTTTTCAGACTTTTCCCGGTGGTTTCACGGTAATAGGTACCTGCGTGCAAAAATTTCAAGTTTCTAGCACTTCTAGAACTATGTTAGAATTAGTATGATCTGTCAGTGAGTGAGTGAGTCAGTCAGTTTCACATGCGGCTGTATAGTATATTAGATTCTTTAATATATTTCCAACATAAGCAGACATAAATCTGTTAGATACGAGTGCTTATTATTTGAGTGCTAATAGCTAAGATCATTATTGCATTGAAATCATGCATTTGCATTTTTTGTCCATACACAGGATTCGAAAACATGTATTGGTCAAAATGCGTATACTTCCTGCCCTTTTAATATTCCTTTGGTCTAAAATATTACCAGTGCAATAGTTGAGTTTTTATTGCTGTACCGATGAAGAACATTCATTAATGAAGCTGAAAAGCTTATTACGGCCTAAAGGGAAATCCTATCTACTTCCAATTTACTTCCGGTATAATAAAGAAATCATATTTAACTATATGCATAATTTCAAAATAATTCGTTTATACGAGTCTTGTTGTTTTCGGATTGCAGTGTGTGTAAAAATGTATTATTGAGGAATCAGTAGGAGATAAACTACTGAAATTTTCAGCACACAGTTCAAACAAATATTCTCTGAGTGTTGTGAGTTTACATTTATAAAAAATGAATTGAAAATGTCATTGATTTTAGCCAGGCACTGGTTTAGTTGCCTATAATTCAGGAATTGCACAATGTTATATTCACAAAAAAATCGTAGCAAACTTGTATCAGCGAATTTATATTTATTATTTCCCGTCTAAAATAAGGCCAATAATATTAAAAGGTTTGCAAATTAATTTTAACTTTTGTATAACACATTGATTTTTGCACACGCCCTTCAGTGCTCACTGTGTTATGAGAATATATACTAATAGTGTTTCGTAAAGTTTTCCTGAGAAATTAGATTTTCACATCAATAACTATACTTTTAGTTTATATATTTTTATTCTTAATATTATTAGTTTTATAGCGATATTTGATCCTATAACAGTGTATTTACGTAGCTTACTTTTGTATAGTAAATTTATTAAAAGCTTGTAAAGTAGGTGCCGACGACGGGTCCTCTCAAATGTTTTGTTTTGTTCTGCTGGCCATCCTGGCAGGAATGTTACACCGGTTGCATCATGCTGACTGGGCTTGACTGTATTTAGCAAACATCAGACGCGTGATTACGTCTAACAGATCCAAAAATCTGTTTAATATTAGTACTCTTTAATTTGCTATGGATATTGAGTAAAATAAATTACAAGACATTAAATAATACAAACGTTTTCAATCAATATTTTTGTAAGTTACTTGAAAAAACGATACACTACAAACAACTATTTGTTATTAAACTATATAAAATGGGTAAACACATGGGTACATAATCATTATAAATATAAAAAGTTGAAGTTACATTACAAGAGAAGTTACATTATTCAGAGGGATGTTGTCGTTTTTCGCCAGAGGCATTAATGAAGCCAGCATTGATGGCCTGGGCCATTTCCGCCTTCAGATCATGACCCAGATCGTTCATATTTTCCGAAGTCAGGCACTTTTGAAACGATCTGGGACGTGATCTGAGGTCGGAAATGACCTTGGCCATCAATGCGGGCTTCATTGGTGCCTCTGACGCCACCCCGCCTCCTGGCTAAAAAGAAAAACATCCCTAGATACAGTACCCAAATTCAAGCTCAGATCACGTGAGCGCTCGTAAATGATAACTTCAACTTTGGTACTACTAGTAAAATATTTATGAGAACCTAATCTATAACCAATTTACATCGCGTAATCAGTAGTAGATAGGGAAAGAGTGGTCTCCGTATAATTCCAAAATATCAAAAACTGATTGAGAGGTCCACGTTATGGCGATATTAAACGAAGAACAGATTCCAAGAAGAGGGGAAACAGGCCTGACTTAAGCCTACTCCAGCCGGAATATAATCCCTGTCTATATACATATGAAATTATAGATTATACTTTCAAAAGGGCAAGCGTTAGGGAATTTGATTTACATCTATAAAAATGAGCAAGATAATGATTATGTTATAAATTTATGTCGCATTTATTCTTTAAAAAAATTGTAGACTTAGATAAGCTATTAGATACAATCCTACAACTTATATTCCTGAGGATATACAAGAACTCTTATATGAGTTAGTAAAATTATTGTCAATAAGTTTACAGCATCAGCACGCCCAACGTCAACCATTACGTGACTCGGATTTGCAAATCACAGGTCACCTCTTTGTCTGAGGTCATTCATGGTTATCACCCAACTCCCAAGGCTAAAGAAAAGGTTTAACGACACCGCGCTGTAGCAACATTCACTAAAACTTCTTTGTCTCATGATAACCAGAAATTGTAAACTCGTTTATTTTTGCTATTTTTGTGATACAATAAAATGCAAAAACTACTGATTGTTACATTTATTAGTTATAAATAATATTACTACTAGTTATAATCAAAGGTAGTGGTGCCACAGAAGAAATGTCTTTCTCTATGATAATACTTACAATAGACGACAACGAAATTTTCCCACAACATATTTTACTAAATATAAATTATAAAACCATTGGTAGTAACAGAAAATCATATTTTTATCAAATAAATAACATTGATGCATTAAATTCTAAGTTTCCGAATTAAAACATTTGTGGATTTGAGGCAAGCTTCATTATAACGCAGTTTAATTTTTAACCATTTGGAAATTCAAATGCAAAAACCGGCAACCGGTTAGATGTTCCTAAGTGGTAAAATGACGAAGAAAGATGTTAAAATTCATTTATATATTCAGATGCGGGATGATGCATGCCTTTTAAAGATCTAGAATTTTTTTTACGATAAGTAGCCTACGTTAAAAATTAAATTAGTGGTAATGCATTGCTGGAGAAAAATATTATAAAAAATCTCTCATCTAATTTTAAAAATATACTTGTATCTCAGATATCTGTGTATTTAAATTTCTCTTCAATATTTATGTAAAATTAGGATTTCTTGGACTTTTAAGTATCTAATTCGGGAGTAATATTTGTTGAATTATCAATTCATTCACTAAATAATTAACAATTTGATATTTAGGAAGTAAGCTCCAGACTAAGAAAACGAAATCCGGTGTTAAGATATTTTGATTGCATAGCTGATATTTATTCCAAAATTTAAAAAACGAGTACACTAAATAAATAAAGTGGATACGAAGCAGTTCTAAAATCCAACGCAATAGCGAAACAATCTGTTATACCATTAAACACTTGCGGTGAAGCAATTGGTTTTCAAATTTAAATATTTTTTAACATTGGCCGTAGCGTCCTAAGAGATACGTTTTCTTAAGACACCAAAAATTGAAAATTCCTTTTATAATTTCAAGAGTTGTAGCTACTTGATTCAAATTTTTAGGAGCACCTTGTAATTATTAGGTCTTTTGAAAAAACTATATGGGCTGTTTGGCCAATATGTTATGGCTGTAATATGTTCGTCCAATCTGAGCTTCAATATAAATCTAATACATGCAACAAAATGCAACAAAGGCTTTTCAATTTCTCCACTACAGTACGGTTTATATGACAGTAACCTATAATAGCATAGTCGATTAAATAGAAAAATCAATGTTGATATGAAACATTTGCTAACTACAATAGTGGGATTGAACAAACTCAACCGTTTAAACAGTTGCAAAAATAAAAAAACTGTCGTCTAAATAGGGAATCTGATCTGACTAAGATAAATACGCTTCCAATAAGGGCGCTGTATTGGAGCTGGAGAAGGAGAGACATTGACATTTCTTTACATGCTGTGATTTTGACCATTGGTCCAATCTACCATCACAACATGTACAAAATACATTTAAAAATACACATGCGTTGTGGTTACAATTATTTTGCAATCAAAAGTGTTATTAAAACCAAAAAAAAGTGTTTCAATAAAGTGTTAGAGAGAGAGATAATATTTTATTATGTACTGTGATAAATTTATTCAGTTTTATTGTATGCCAAGTTCTAAAGTCTATGTTAAATTCACATACATTACAAAGATGTTGTACTAAGGTCTTTTGGTTGTGGTTCACTTTAGCAGGATGCCCTCTAGATAGCATTAGTCTACATATCGACTCATTTCTATTTACCCGATAAAAAGAACTACAAATATTATTGTTCACATTCATTGAGGAAATTTTATGAATTAGTAAAACATTCATATTTCTGTTTTGCCATTCATATTACTGCATCATTCAACGGCATTATATTATCTCTTGTATTGTAGAAGGGAGCTCTGTCCTGAATTTCAGTAACTAATAAATTGAGTTGATATTTATAGACCATAATTTATCTGTTTGATTGCTATGATTTCAATTTTGTTTACTGTTTATTTAACATAAATTAGCTACCATTCTGTATTTTCCTCAATTAGGAAACACCTTTTTCAAGTCATTATCATTATTTAGCCTAATAAAAATGTCAGAAATATAATTTGTAAGACATGAGATTATATATGATTCTCATAATCAAATATACTCGTATAGTTTTATAGAATACGTGAAAACAGTTAATATCACATGACGTCCAGTCCGTAGAAGATATTTATAAGCCAATTCTCCCTGGTACGCTTTGGGTACTGAGAGGATTAAAAAATTCATAAAAACTAATTATTAATTATAATAACTATATTTATTTTTATTTTCTGTACTTTTCTATT
Source organism: Homalodisca vitripennis (assembly GCF_021130785.1). Lineage (NCBI taxonomy): Eukaryota > Metazoa > Arthropoda > Insecta > Hemiptera > Cicadellidae > Homalodisca > Homalodisca vitripennis. Next base: position 2,623 of record NW_025776608.1, on the reverse strand, counting down.
ACTTTGTACCTTGATTAAATACTAACTAACACTAGGATGTAAACTGTTTTGGATAACGAAAGATAGTGAGTCACTTTTGAATTATGTAAACATTTAAATATTGTGTATTTTCTCTCTTGTTTCTGTTTATTGAGTAAATATAAAATAATGTTTTTTTTTATTATAGTTATGTGTATCTTTTACCTGTTTCTTATATTGATGTTATTACGACTAATACTAACATTACAGTGATCTCGAGTTACCTGATTAGCGCAATACAAACATTCTAAGGTATAACATACACATAATTGTGAAGGTTATTATAAGGACTGTTTGCCGTCTCAACTTACAATTTATTTGCTACATTATTATTGGTTAAATATCTTTTACAGGGACACTATTTGACATGATATTTTTATAATATTGCTCATCATATGGAACATTTTATTTTAAACTAATTAAACAATTAAAGCATCACTACAGCCATACAAATACATTTTATAAAAATGAAAAATATTTTAGAATTTTGGATGTTTGCATGTTCCACACACTCCATCACGCAAAACAATTGGACCCAATTTGCACGAAATTTGACTTTTAGAATACTTAGATATATAGCATAACATAAATTAATTCTAAAGTATCACCAATAATTACTCATCGAATTAAATTAAATGTATTTATTTCAAAGATAGGCAAAAATTTGGTACATGATCTAATAAAACAACGCAACGTAACCCAGTATTCTATAGTTCCATGTATAAATATCAGTTATCCTAGCATGATGGCAAAAATTCTAGCATGTTTATTAATGGCAAAATAAACATGCTTTAGATTTCATGAATAAATAAATGAATAACTGATTTATTCCACCAAACAATATCTAGAAATATTACAAGGTTACACAATAGTTGCGAGTTAACCGACCACTGTTTCAAGTAGTGTGGCCTGTTATAATAGAATGAAAACATTATTATCAGCTACAGTCCAGAATTCAAAATTATAAAACACCTGAGCCGGCTCTCTGTGAATGTCTGTCAGACACAGCTGACCAACTTACACTGCACAATACATATTTAGTAATTGTATAATTTATACAAATGAAATCAATTCACTAAAGCATTTATTGTTTTATGTTTTATTACACATTTACTAATACTACACAATTTAAGAAAAGGAAAAAGATTTTCTCACTTACCAACTGTACACATAGACAAGGGAGACTACAATTTAAAAATAAATGAAATTCTGCTGAGTAAACAACCATATTTTTAATCTGCTACAAAATTTACTAATATTGCTTAGACTTTTTCTTTCCAAAGGCAACTTATTAAATATATGTGGTCCGAGATAGCAAAAAGAGTGTTTAAAAAATGATTTTGTTAACGTTAGGCATTCTGAAAATTCTACGGTAAATATTTCTTGTAGCGTATATCAAATCAATTGTTCCGTGGTTACCACATCTTGGAATAAAAGAGTCTTAAAACTTTGAACACAAAACGATGCTGAAGGGGCAAAATTCTTAACTCATAAAATATTAGGGAAAGAGCTATCCCTTCTATTTTTTTTATTATTATTAAAAAGTAGTTTTGAGTAACTCTTATCTTTTGAATTAGGTATTTAAATGTCCCGCCCCAGCAAACTAATACCGTATTGTAATCTGGAGTTTAATTAATACAAAATATAAACTTTTTAACAAATCTTTAGAACAAAAATTCCGTAAAAAATAAAATTTCCTAATTGAAGATTTAAGTTTACTCTGTAAAGTTCTTATGTGTTTACTCCAAGTAAGTTTTACTGTCTAAAATTACCCCAAGATATTTGAAGTGTGAGGACTTTACTGATCGTTTCACAGTTGCAGTTAATTTCATTACATTATTTCATTTCTTTTTCAAAGTAAAAAATTTTTGAAATCACAATTGACATATTGCTTTTTTTTATTTAATTGCATTTTATTAAAATGACACCACTTTTTTAGAGTTCGCAAATCTTCTAGTATGTAGTTTAACAAAGTCATTATATTTATTTGTGTGAGTAAAAAAATGCTACGTCATCAGCAAACGCATTGGGCATGCCCTTTAGGTTCATTTCCAGGAGATCGTTTATAAATATCAAAAACAGGGTTGCAGATATGACGGAGCCCTGAGGCACACCAGCCCTGACTAGGAGCGGTCCGCTCAGGAACTCGCCAATCCGCACCCGCTGTTCACGGCCCAAGAGGAAACTGCGAAACCAGGTCCTCTCACTCCTAACAATTCCATCTTGTGTAGCAAAATATCGTGGTTTACTAAGTCGAAGGTCGAAGGTTAAGTCAATAAACAGTCCTGGTTGATTTATTCCCTGAGTTTAAACTTTCGTAAATCATATTAGAAAATGTTTTAGAAGCGCATCCTCGGTAGATTTTCCCTTTCTGAAACCGTACTGATTTGCCATTGAAAAACCCTATGATCTTCAAATATGCTGTAAGTCTTACATTCATTAACCTTTGAAATATTTTAGAAAAAACTGTTAACAAGCTGAAGGTCTTAGATTTTCTAGTTTAGATCGAAGAGAACCCCTTTTTAAGTATAGGAAGGACATACCACACTGATTTTTAACTTGTCGGGAAAAAACGCCTTGAAAATAAAACTTAAATTAATGATGT